>NC_050079.1:15616700-15916700 GCF_009764565.3 Dermochelys coriacea | reverse complement strand
TGACCCCCAATAGGGAATTCAATCCATTCAGTTTATTCTTGTCCACAGGTGTCTTGGTTTATTTTACTAGATAATACCTGGATCTAAGATTGTTTGAAGTTTCAAAACAATTATGTTAGAAATGATGGAAACTATTAATAAATTTCAAGAGAAGAGTGAAGGGACTTAGTCACTGAGTCAGTGTTTTAATGACCTTATTGAAACGATAATTTCAGGACTGCTCATGTAACTGGTTCATCTGAATGCCTTTTCAAAAATAATCCAAATCCATTAATCTAATATGAGATCAATGGATTATGACATTTTAATGTCAGATTGATGGACTGGACTTCCTTATGTCAGAACGATTGATTATGCCTTTTAAAAAGTATGGCTTATGATTGGCTTATCAGAGCAACTGTTGACACATCATACATAACACCATTAGGCCATGTCAAAAGTTATTTTGGATGACCATAATTTCCTGCAAAATTAATTGTCCTGATTATTGCAAGATGACAACACATCATATAAAATAACATATTGCATTGTGGCTACCACAAAATTACCACATGAAGAAAAAAACAGTAAACTCCTGATGCCATTTTTCATGTAACTGATGGGTTTACAAGAAGCCAGTTCTCTCTGACGATATTAAAAAAATAGTTAAAAGTAGAAAATTGGTAATCGTTCTATTCTTCGTGAAAAATCTATATGCTGCCTTTCAGAAGTGCTTAGCGCATTTGTCTAACTCAGATTCCAATTGAAACAATAGTAAAATTTTCATTGATTTCAATGGGCGCAGAAATAGGCCAGTGCTTTGAAAATCCCACTCTATATTTTCAAGGAAGCCTTGAAAAAAGAAACCACTGTATGCACTTTTGTTATTTAAATACTGCATGCTTAATAACTTATTCATAATGACTTACAATAGTGTCCAAAAATCTTACTCAGGGTTGGAGTCTGGTTGTGCTGGGAGCTGTACAAAAACAGAGATAGATATGGTCACTGTCCTAGAGAATTTATGAAAGGCAAGGGAGTAATGATACATTCAACAATAAAATGTGAAAATATAAGTCACTAAGAGTCCAGTTCAGTAAAGAATTCTGTACAAAATGCTACATTAAAAGAATATTACAGTTGCAAAGAGAAACACTTAAATGTCAGGGAATGCAAAGTAAAGGTTGCTTGTGCAGAGTTAAGTTATGGTTGTGTGCCTCCTTCAGAGCCCTAGGGGATGATCTGGGCCAATGTAAGGAAATCCATCAGACCAGAACCTGGTGGGAAAATGTTTTTGCCGTTTAGACCCAACAGAGTAAAGTCAAACTTGACAGGAGGAGGTAACTTTATCCCAGGAGAGAAAAGGCAGCAATTTTTGCTTGGCTAACTATGCTAAAATAATAGTTTCTGAATCACTAAGTATAGACAATGCAGGATTTCAAATAACTCTGGAAAAAAATCCAGCACATTTTACATTATATTAATTTGGCTTGGGGGACATCATATTGTACTGACTTTCTATCTTGTAAGCTGAGACACTAGACAATTACAGGTTCAATAATATCACTAATTCTGCCAAGTCTTGCCAATTATTCTGTGTCTCCCAGTGATCAAAAACGGAAGAAAAGCTTCAAACTGAGAAAATTAGCTTTTACAAAAATTAAGGGGGAGGGGAGAAATTAATGTGAATATTCTTATAAACCAGAGAAAAGGGTTCTCTTAAATTTCCCATGGTGCTTGTTTTTGTTTCCACTTCTGCTGTAAATATATATTGTATCTGATTGATGCTGTGGATCTGTCCTTATCTTTGATAGTTCCAAAGACCTTAGTCCTGTAATCTGATTTGCAGGAGTCTACCCACATAGATCTAGCTGTCGTATTGGGGCTTTATTCATTTGAGAGATGAATTTTGTTTGTTTAGGCTATGACCAAAATTTTTTGGGGTGGTAAGTGTTGGCACATGCTGACCTTCTAATGGCAACCACTGCACAAGAATTTTTCAAAACTCACTCCATTCTGAAATGTACAAAATCTCTTAAATGATGATCTGGCTTGCATGAACAACTTCCTTTCTAGGGATAGAATATACCAGCCCAGCCCATGGGAGTAGCAGTTCCAATACTTGCTAAGCTTCTTGAACTGCTCCTTTAGGTCAGTGAGTATGGGTCCATGTTTCTGTGTTTTTATGAACTCAGGCTTTATATATATAGGGTTGACTGATAACAATGGGACCTATGGGCCTAATTCTTCATTGCCTTGTGGCCCTGGAGTGCAAAGTGGGGAAAAAATGTTATAGTTCTGACTTGGTAATATTGTACACACACTCTGTACTAGTATAAATGACAACACAAACCCTGGGGCACTGGAGTACACGGCCCAAAATATGCATTCCTGGAGAGCTACCAAAGGCCAGATCTTCACTGGTGTAGTTCAGAGGCAGAGTGTCTAAAGATAACAAGTATCTGTTATTTAGCTGGGCCTTTATGGGATCTTGAGAAATTATTACATTCTTCCAGGTACATTTTAGGTAATTTTTCAACACAACTCAAACTACTAATTGAAACTGATCATGGGAGACTTAGCTTAGACATTAGGAAAAACTTCCCAACTGTCAGGGTAGTTAAGCACTGGAATAAATTAACTAGCGAGATTGTAGAATCTCTCCATTATTGGAAATTTTTAAAGAACAGGTTAGACAAATACTGGTCACGGATGGAGATAACACCTAGTCCTGCCTCAGTCCAGGGCGCTGGATAGCAGGACCCTCCATGTGGATCCATGGCAGCACATTTCTGCAGGATCCAGTTGCAGGATCAGCCTCTAAATTTGTGAACAATGACAACCGTATATCCATGCTCAATACAATATTTTAAATTCTCTTTATTCCTGAATTTTGTATTCAATATTTCTGAAATTGGGCCTGATTCTACTTCCCCTCCTGAAATATCTTTTCTTTTACTAGTAGTCCCATGGAAAAAGGGCTCTGAAACAGCCAGTACCTTGATGGAAAGGTCCTACAGAATGTAATGGGGATTCTACAGAAGTTTAATAGGGATCTACAGAAATTGCTTTGAACACCTACGGCATTCAATATATAATTATATCTCTTCCATAGGTATTTCGGAACCATTCTGAGTTCATTCTGTGCTTTGTCGTTTCCCAGATCCTCATATTTCAATTAAAAAAAAAAGTCTCTAGCTCTTATACGTCCAAAGAAAACTTTAAAAATGTGAAGTGAGTGTAACTGATGCAAACATGTCTGTATGAATTTGCAGAGAAAATGGAGCAATAGCTCGAGGTGTGAATGGCTCCAGTCATTTCACTGAGATGTTAACTCAGGTGTCCAGGGAAGGTAATTTAGATGTCAACATTGTTAACTACTACAGAGGGGGGGTCACAGACCTGCATGATTTGCTGAGAGTGACATTTTGGTGCCACAAGTTGGTGATATTTGGGAGATACCACCACTTTCCCCCCTCCCCCCATCAAGGAGCTGAGCACATGGACTTATTGAAGCCCCACTGAAGGAGCCCAGTGGAGCAGCATGATCATATTTTGACCATCTGCACAATCTGTGAGTGGTATTTCATCTTGACAACTTCCATGGGCAGAACTTACTTTGTGGGAGGCGCTTAAAGAGTACCACTACCTTTTCCCCATCCCAATCTCATGCCCACAGTGAAGTCAAAGGACTTTATGAGCCAGTTCTTTATCCCTACAAAGCCAACTTCACAATGAAGAAATGATAACAAACAAACAGAAAGGAAAGACACATATAAAGCAGCCATTATGCACTACATGGAATTCTGGCCCCACTGAATTCAATGGCAGAACTCCCACTGATGTCAGTAGGACCAGGATTTTACCCAGTAAGTCAACCGAGGTACTTACAGGCATAATGCCAAGCACGTGTGAAAGTCTTTGCAGAAATAGGGTCAATTTCAATTTTAGGTCACCATTATATCTTTTGCTCCCTGAAGTTTTCTTAGTGGCACAGTCAGCTCTAAGCATTTGCTTATAGCCTGATAAAGGATCAAATAAAGGATATATAGATAATTATTCAAACCATGACCAGAGTGTTTCCAGGCTATAACTTATAGATGTGATTTTTTTTCTCCCCCCCAACAGAAAACTTGTGATTTTATGTGCTTTCCTATGCATGTATTAAACAAATGGCACAGCTGAATAGCTTTTCTTAAAAACTGGACATTCACCAAAAAGAAGTTTGCCAGCATAGACAATTAGGCTTTCTTCTTTAACAATAGATGACTGACTGGCACATTTGAAATGCAGGCGTATATTTTATTCTTCTGTTCACCCTTTGAGCTGATAAACATGAACAATGGGAAACAGCTGGGACAGGAAAAAATTTTAGTTTGTATTTTCAAAGCAAGTGAGAAATAAACCCATCAGTGGAAGCCAGATCACATCTCCTGCCTTAGGGGTAGTCAGCAATTGGGGGAAAATACTATCCATATTTTTAATCAAACATTACATATTTATTAATGTGCAGCTGGCCCATTGTGTGCATGATTTTTTTTTCTTTAATGCTGTGCTACGTCCGTCAGCTTGACATTGTTCTGTAACTGACATTACTCTATAAGAATCTGGAAATGCACAGATTTAATAGAAATCATTGAGACAATTGCTTTCTGTATTATTGGGTCTGTGTGACGTAGGTACCATCTGAAATTCAATTTCAGAAGAAAAATAAGGTATTGTTCTGTTAAGACAATTTTGTGCACCTGTTATAGTAGGAATATAAAGACTCCCCTCCAGCTTGGTGGACATCTAATGATACATGCCACTCTTTTGTTAAAATGTTTGGGCAAATTTATTTTGATCCTTATTGAGATTAAACTTTCAGTACATTTCACTGGTAGCAAAGGTTGGGCTGTTCATTAGTTGGGGGTTTGGCCTTGTCAATTTCCATTGACTGTTGGCTAAAAGGATCACTTTATCATCATTTGTCTGCTACTGAGACAGTCTTTATTCAGCCTTGATTCCTCTTGGGTCACAGCTGTCATAACTTCATTGGCTGTATAGTGCAGAGTCTAGTTTCATGGTCCCCTTAGGTAATTGTCTAATAGATCTAGTTTACCTTAATATTGGTAATATGTTACATATAAAATAGTACACTGGAAAGGAAGAAACAAAATTGGTTAAAACACTGAAAATCTATCCCACCAACTTACTCCTTGGTATCAATCTTTGGAAAATAGTGTTAAGCCAGATAAGTATAAAATTTCCCTTTTGAGTTTACAATGAGATCTGAGACTTCCTCATTCTCTAATCATTCATCTGAAAATCTCTGCACAGAATCCTAAAGGCCAGATCCTCAGCTTGTGCAAATCAACATAGTTCCATGGACTTCATTGGAGCTATGGTATTGTGCACCAGGCAAGGATTTGGCCCATAGAGAGCATGTGGGCACCTCATTCAGGGCCAGCATTTAGAAGAACTTGCTTTGTTTTTCTTGGCTTAATTTGTTATGACATTGGGGAGGCCGGGCAAGGAGTGGGAGAAGTGACACTGAGAGCTACATCACAATCATCATTTTTAATGACAGGTTTCAGAGTAGCAGCCGTGTTAGTCTGTATTCGCAAAAAGAAAAGGAGTACTTGTGGCACCTTAGAGACTAACAAATTTATTTGAGCATAAGCTTTCGTGAGCTACAGTTCACTTCATTAGATGCATTCAGTGGAAAATACAGTGGGGAGATTTATATACACACACAGAGAACATGAAACAATGGGTTTTATCATACACACTGTAAGGAGAGTGATCACTTAAGATGAGCTATTACCAGCGGGGGGTAGGGGGGTGGGGGGGAGGAAGAAAACCTTTTGAAGTGATAATCAAGGTGGGCCATTTCCAGCAGTTGACAAGAACGTCTGAGGAATGGGGGGGGGGGGGGGAGGAATAACATGGGGAAATAGTTTTACTTTGTGTAATGACCCAACTACTCCTATTCAAGCCTAAGTTAATTGTATCACGTTTGCAAATTAATTCCAATTCATCAATCTCTCGTTGGAGTCTGTTTTTGAAGTTTTTTTGTTGAAGAATAGCCACTCTTAGGTCTGTAATGGAGTGACCAGAGAGATTGAAGTGTTCTCCAACTGGTTTTTGAATGTTATAATTTTTGACGTCTGATTTGTGTCCATTTATTCTTTGGTCAAACTGGACAGTCTCTACATAAAGGTACATGGCAGAGGGGCATTGCTGGCACATGATGGCATATATCACATTGGTAGATGCGCAGGTGAACGAGCCTCTGATAGTGTGGCTGATGTGATTAGGCCCTATGATGGTGTCCCTTGAAAAGATATGTGGACAGAGTTGGCAATGGGCTTTGTTGCAAGGATAGGTTCCTGGGTTAGTGGTTCTGTTGTGTGGTATGTGGTTGCTGGTGAGTATTTGCTTCAGGTTGGGGGGCTCTCTGTAAGCAATGACTGACCTGTCTCCCAAGATCTGTGAGAGTGATGGGTCGTCCTTCAGGATAGGTTGTAGATCCTTGATGATGCGTTGGAGTGGTTTTAGTTGGGGGCTGAAGGTGATGGCTAGTGGCGTTCTGTTATTTTCTTTGCTGGGCCTGTCCTGCAAAGAAGGTGACTTCTGGGTACTCTTCTGGCTCTGTCAATCTGTTTCTTCACTTCAGCAGGTGGGTATTGTAGTTGTAAGAATACTTGATAGAGATCTTGTAGGTGTTTGTCTCTGCCTGAGGGGTTGGAGCAAATGTGGTTGTATCGTAGAGCTTGGCTGTAGACAATGGATCATGTGGTGTGATCTGGGTGAAAGCTGGAGGCATGTAGGTAGGAATAGAGGTCAGTAGGTTTCCGGTATAGGGGGTATTTATGTGACCATCGCTTATTAGCACCGTAGTGTCCTAGAAGTGGATCTCTTGTGAGGACTGGTCCAGGCTGAGATTGATGGTGGGATGGAAATTGTTGAAATCATGGTGGAATTCCTCAAGGGCTTCTTTTCCATGGGTCCAGATGATGAAGATGTCATCAATGTAGCACAAATAGAGTAGGGGCATTAGGGGACGAGAGCTGAGGAAGTGTTGTTCTAAGTCAGCCATGAAAATGAATGAAAATGAAAATGTTGGCATACTGTTTTCTTTTTATGTGCTGCTTGCAACAAGTTTTAAACACAGGGTTTTCTCAAAAATGTTCCACCTCAGTGGGTGACGCATATGATGTTTTCCGGGTAGCTTTCAACGGCAATTGACAAGAACAATGAAATACTTCACAGAAAGTAAAAAGAAAAGGAAAGCTTGTGGCACCTTAGAGACTAACAAATTTCACCTTTGGCCTCCAGGCTGTGGCTGGAGGCCCCTGCCATGTCACCCAGTCCTCAAGCAGTTCACCATGCTCCCGGTCCTCCCAGCACTTGTTAGATGCAACTTTCCTCAGCTTCTGGAGATGCCAGCCGTATTTTTCAGCAGCAGCAGGGGTTGTCTTGCAGCTTTTGCTGGCACTAGCTCCCACTCCTCTGGGTGCCATTACGGTGCAAAAGCTGGTGTACTCATGTGTGGTTCCTTCTGTAAAAGCTCTGGCAGCCTTCACAAGAGAAGGCGAACTAGTGGCTCCTTTGTCCCAACCCCATATGGGGAAAAAAAAAAAATCAGAGTGCTGGAAACTTCAACCAGGGGCTCGTGTGAGCAACCCAGAGGCCCTCTCCTGCTAGGATTTTATAAATGTCAGCCTGCCGCTGCTCTTAATACCAGTCGAGGGAGCTTTGCGATTGGCTTCAATAGCTGCACAATTGGACCTGGTATGTTTTTTAAGCAGTTACCAAATGTCAGTTTGATTCTTCCCTGAAAAATTGAGCATATTGTCTATGAGAGAATTTGGTAGAAAACTTTAATTTCATATTAATTAGGAATTCCCTGACCCTTGTTATAAAACCCCAGGCCAGAACCGCAGATAGCAGAACTTGGCATAGTTTCATGGGGCTTAATGGAACTATGCTGATTAACACCAGGAGAGCCCACTGGATATTTGCTCTTCCTTAAAGTTCCTATGAAAGAACAAGGAAGAGTGAGAGTTTCACTTGCACATTGATATTACCTCGCTTGTAAATCATTCCTAAGATTTGCTGGGGCATCAGTTACCATAAACAAGAGTAACACATTCCTCCCAAGCCATATTTACAGCCTTTAAGGATGATACAAAAGCAACTGCAGGCTTCATACAGTGCAGTCCATATGCTATGTTTTTAGTGTCCAGAAGCCTCAGTTTGTATCATTTTTGTTTTCATTATAATATGCTGTAGCTGAAATATGTATAACTAGAGACAGCTCTGAATGGAAAGCCTTATGTTATATTGAGCTACATATAATCCTCTTTTCAGGGAACTACTTGAAAGGAAACATTTTACAGACAGATATCTGTTACAAAAATTCTCCATTAAAATAAGATTGGGGTCTATGGAAAACCTACAATAAAAAGAGAATAACCTGTGATGGGAGCCTGGTCTTGAAGAAGGGATATTGTCAGGGAGACGGAGTGCCTGGGGTGGGGGGAGGGCTGAAGGTATCACACCACTGAAGTCTAAATTATATTGCTGACGTCACACAGGTACAAAAATATTAACTAAAGAATTACTGCACATGGAAAAAGGAAAGGCTCCTAAGGGACTGGAACTATTCTTAATGAAAAGAATAGCCACCTGCAATCTGTATTTTTGTTTTGGAGTCTTGTTGATTTTCCTCCACATTTCCATATGAACTTAAAAATGATCCCATTTCCATGAAAAGAATTGCTAGGGCAAACTACTGAGGGACTGAGAAGATGTGTTCTATTTGGGGCAGAAATGGCTGAACAATGGAAATGTTGAAATGCATGCTTTTGACATGAACATAGCCATTTTTGTTGGAAATTTCAAAGGGAGTGAAATTTGGAGGAGGTGAAAACAGCAACAGTTTTTACATCTTCATCCTGTGAAAGAATTGGAACTGCTGGAATTGGTGAGAGCTGTGTCCTTTATCTACCTGGACTAGTAAGTCTGGGAGGCTGAAATGAGCTTCACTTGCATAAAGCCCAGGAATGGAATGGGGGTTCATTTTCCATTGCATAACCTGTTTTTAGGCAGGTGAAATGAGGGGGTTAGAATAAATCCATCCCCTGTTTGAGGCAACCACATGGAGCACTATAGCATAGTCCACCCCTAAAAGGCTGAAATTAAAGCCCTCCCCTCCCCCTGTAGCACAGGACATGAGAAACACTGGATCTGTGTAAAGGCAGAACCTGTGGCTCCCCCACAGGCCCACTCCTGGCCTCCCCCCGGCATCCCACTTTGGATGTAAAGTGAGTGCATGGCCTCCCTCCACTGCATGCAGAAGATGCATGATTTTGGTTCCTCCTTGTATTGCCTCAATCTGGGACAAGAGGACTGATGGAATTCTTGATCATAAATAGATTTAGAAGTCTATTGTATTATGAGCTGCAGTGTGCAACAAAAGAAATAAGGAGGGGCTTTTAGCTCTGTGCAGTTATGTACTCAAAATAGTAGTGTTTTGGAAAGTTTGAGAAATATTTTTCTGTACCTTTTTGCCTTTAGTTAAAGCAACAGTCTGTAATCCCATAACAGTGTGAGCTTGTTTGTATCACATAACACCTCAAAATATTTGTCATTAATTGTAGAATGGACTGATTTGAGAAAAGTTTTTCTGTCTGCTATTTTATTTTATAAATATTGTCTACTTTCCAATGATTCCTGCACCAACAACTGATGTTCATGCAGTATACACCACAATGAAATATTTTCAGGATAGCAGAGAGACAAACTTTCCTTAGATCCCAATGTCAAACCGCTTTAATACTGACTGAAAGACAACAACCATGCTTATGCACTCTAATTCACTCAGGAAGAAAGAGAGGAGGAGCAGATTAAGTGACAGAGGCTGCCTACTGAATCTGGATGCTCTGAACAGTGTTGCATGTTTCTGTTTGCTTTCAATGGGAAGTCAGCCAACTGAACTGAGAAAGTACATTGTTTGCAGTGTCTTTCACATTCTTTTAAAAACAAAACACCTTGTTACCATGCTATAAAACTTAACAAAAGACACATTTTGGAGCTACTGTATTACCCTTAAGAATGATCCCCTTAGAAAAATTAGTTAGGGAACATAGTTTAAGCTGGACTCTAGTCTAGTTAAACAACAACAGACATAGACAAAATGAAATGGTAATGTTTCTAGCTAAATTTTGAAATAACACACTTCCTAGCTTCTAGTTATACAGAATAATATGGCTAAATAGCCAGAAACATTCTGATCAAAATGCCAATCACAACATATGAAATTATTACATCCTTTAAGCTCATATTGCTTCTTTTTCTCTGTCTTATATTTATTTATTTGTGGGAGATAAAACTTATGACTACACTTCAGTTGTCTCTGGCTTTCAAGGTTATAAGATAGGAATGAGACATATATCCCTACTCTGCATACCAACGCATTGGGAATGCAAAGGCAGTCTTTATGACACTGAATAGATGATGATAAGGTCTTAAGTCTGTTGAATTTCTTGCGTTGTACTTGTATTATCATATGATTTCTTAAGCCAAAGATGAATATGTAAATTTCTTGCCACTGACTTGCTCCAAAATAATGGACATTACACTTGCTCAGTGGCAATTCAGAGTGTAAAATTGATTAATATTTGTTTTCAAAATGACATGTAGTGATGTATGGATCCTTTTACAACTTAAATTAATACTTTAAAGAGATGAATGGTCTCTACAGAGGATGTTAAAGTTCAAGCTGAAAAATTTGCATATTTATATTACAACCAACTGATAATAATTGTTGAAACAGAATATAATGTGGTTCGTTTTTCATTTTAATCTGGTTGTACTCAAACACAGAACCTCATTAACTTCCAGCAACTAATACAGCACTATCAGTCCCAGTAAAACAGGCTTGCCTTGAATTTATGAATTTCAAAGACTATTTCCAGTGGTGAATCACTGTTAAACACTGGGTCAGTCACTAGCACGTGCACTCCATGTCATGTGTCACAGTAGCATGAAAGTTACTGGGCTAAGCCATCTGAGAATCCTGTGGCCAGATAGTTAAAAACCTATTGCGGAGACATCTCCTACTAGGGGAAGTCTAGTTAAAGGTAAATATGTTAAAAGATATGTTACCTTTTGGCAACTCATCCAGAGACACACAATCTAGCCCTGTATAGCAGTATTTGAATGGTATCAAGTTGGCCAACTGCTAAGTTAAAATAACATACGCCAAGAATATATGACTAGCTCTTAGTAGTTTACATTAAGAACTCTGTTGAGTAAGAGGAAAATACAGCTGGAGAACATCAAGTGAACCCACAGAGCCTTGTTGAAAGAAAAGTTTCCATATTTTGGAGCCCGAGTTGCTATTAAAAATAAGCACTTGAACAAAGGAAAAGAAATAAGCTGAATAGCAATGTCAAGAGCAAGACACTTATTATGCATTCAGATAAATCGAATGAGTATGTTATCACCTTTTGGGGATAGTGTGATAAAACAGGAGTGTCTGTACCAGAACTAGCAGGAGAGTTTAGAGCTATTGATGAATGACAGGAAACAGGTCATTTCTTTAACTCTGTTCAATTTCTTGGGTTGATATGGATCCAGAGCTCTTCTAATGAGGCTTCCTTGGCACACTGCAAGTCAATGGCAATGATGGGAGATATTTGTAGACATTCTATATAATGTCACCTCTTTGAGTTGTCCACAGGGGATATTTAAATGCTCCTAAGACTAAGGTTAATGTCTTCCTGTAACAAAATAGTGTCACAGAAAGAAAGGGGGTTATTTCCTTATACTGGCCCACATTTTGACATTTTACCTGAGCTGATCTCAGGCCTTGAATAAATACTGTAAACCAAGGAGGAGACAAAGGGACTATTTTCTTGTTTGGCCAAGCAGCACTTGGTGCATGGCTTGGCTGGCAGATTAGATTCATAGACTTTCAGGTCAGATGGTACCATCCTGATCATCTAGTCAGCCCTCCTGCATATCACAGGCCACAGAACCCCATCCACCCACTTCTGTAATAGACTCTTCTCTCTGGCTAGTTACTGAAGTCATCAAATCATGATTTAAAGACTTCAAGTTACAAAGAATTCACCATTTACACTAGTTCAAACCAGTAAGTGACCCGTGCCCCAGGCTGCAGAGGAAGCAAAAACAAAAAACAAAACAAAACAAAACAAAAAACAACAACAACACCAAGGTCTCCGCCAGTCTGACCTGGGGAAAAATTCCTTCCCAATCCCAAATATGGTGATCAGTTAGACCTTGAGCATATCGGCAAGACCCCCAGCCAGACATCTGGGAAAGAATTCACTTGGAGGTATTTGCTGCTAGTAGTTGCAGATGGGGAGCATGCCATTGCCGACAATCTCATCATACCATCTCCTTCATAACTGTATCATGCTCAGTCATTAAACCAGTTAGTTTTTTTGTGCCCGCTGCTCCCCTTAGAAGGCCATAAAAAGCAAGAGGGTGAGAGGAAGAAGGAAAGCTTCGAAAAGTGATAAGGATAGTGGATGAATGGGCTTTCCATTCTGGAATTTAAAACCCTTTCATTTAAACAGGCCAGATTCTCAGAATGTCAATCACTAGAATTATTATTATTTGGCTATGAAGTTACCCTGTTTTCCTCTATAAGTCTATCAATTACTCCTCATAAAGCTTCTTATCAGCTCAGTATTTCTTTATGGGTGGTGGTGGTAACAGAGACTGCATCCGATGAAGTGAGCTGTAGCTCATGAAAGCTTATGCTCTAATAAATTTGTTAGTCTCTAAGGTGCCACAAGTACTCCTTTTCTTTTTGCGAATACAGACTAACACGGCTGCTACTCTGAAACCTGTGTTGTAATGATTTGACATTCAGTAGTGCAATTGTCTACTACAACTTTTTACAATGTTGTGATAGGGCCTTTCAATCTTTATAGTGCCCTGCAGCAAAATCAGTCTAAAGGGATTACAGATTATGGACAAACAGATTATGTTGTACCTTACTAGCATCTTCAGAACAGAAAAATGGCAACTCACTAAACCAAGCAACCAACCCCATCCAGCTTCCAGCCCAGAGATTATCTGCTAGACTCTAACAGACCTCAAGAAGCAGCAAATTCCAGAACTCATAGATAGTATCACTTGTTCCACGCTAATTAAGGATGTACAAAACATTAAAGATCTGGATTCCAAACCCCATTCAAAATATTGAGCAAAATTTCAAGTTGGCACAATAAATATGTACCACTCAGAGTGTACATGGTAAATACTGCCCTACTATTTATTTCAGGGTATAAACCAGTGAAACATGGTCTCTAGTAGAAATACTGGCAGACCCCTAAATTGAGAATCATCAGACAGGCAATACTATCAGAGATATATACATGGAAGCAGTCAGCACTATTCCTTTTCCTTCCCCTAGAAATAGCTCCATTGCGACTGCCTTGAGAGTGTGTGCGCGCACACAGAGAGAAACAGTCAATAAATACACTTAGAAAGCCTGCAGTGCTATGTTGTATATCATGAATTCTGATAATATCAATCATAATTGAGTTAGATATAATCCATCTGACTTTCAGCAGGCTGGGGTCAGCAGGGGATGCAATGCCTCACTTCACATCAATTACCACGTAGTGTAAAGAGGTAGTAAGCAATTCCCTTTGATAGTTTACAGCTATAAATAATTATAAAGCGCTAGTAGTAAAGTTGGCTCTTGGGCACAATACTGAATCATGAATTTTCATTTGCTTTTATCTCAGAGAAGCTGTTAGGCCTACTGGCTTGAGATGTGAAATCCTGATTAGTTGTATCAATCCCTATAATAATGCAGTATATGCAAGCTGGTAGATATTAAGTAATAAGCTTATGTTTTCCCCTATTTCAGATAAGAATGTTTTTCATTTTGAATATTGAAAAAAGTAGATGTGTAAGCAATGGTCACATATCACCACAAAGTAATGCTGGGGAAGAGTGAGTGAGCTTTGCCTCACTCCTTTAGATCTTCTTTATGTCATGTCCCATACAGCTTCCATTCAGCTTCTCCTCATTCCCTTCAGGTTCTGTCCATGAAAACACCCAGGTTTTTATGGGTCCAAATGAGAAGATGCCAATGATGGGCTTTTCCCATGATTTAACTGAGTTACTCATCAACTGTGTGTGGTAGAAGTGATCTGTCTGAAGACTTAAAAACTTTCTTGCTCTGACTGGCTGTTATCTATGGTACATTTGGAATTTGTACCACATTTATTGGGCTAAAACAGTTGGGTCAAGTCACACAGGCTCTTTCTACTGGTCATGACTGGCTAACCTTACCGCATGTGACTAAAAACATTGTTCTGCAGAGATAGGTTGGGATGCAGATGGTCAGGGGAGATTAGCAGGAGGGTAGAAGCATGAGGAGAAATATGGGTGGACTGAAGGAGAGCTGAAAGGCTGGAAGAGAGGCAAATTGAGAGAAGTGTATTAAGAGAGGAAGCATAAACCAGGTGCTCGGATACCAGAGGAAGCTGAGGAAATACTGCAAAATGGTGACACAAATTGAAGGAAGCACAGAAGATCCAAGGTATCCAAAATATAGGGACATGTCTGTGGGCCAGAGGGGGATTTAGAGGCAACCTGGGAGTGGCAGGAGAGATAAGAGGAATTCACCCAAGCTTGTTTGAGAGAGGAAAAACAAACCTGAAGTCAAACGTTTACCTGAAGGTGACAAAAGAAGTTCATGGTCCCCTCAACCCCCACTCCCACTTTCACACATCCCCCAGGAATGGAATGGGAGGTACTGAGATACCTCAGCAATGCTGTATTTCTGGATTATTTTCTAGGCTAGAGAGGGTCATCTATACAAAGCTTTTGAGGTTTACCTATTACCTGCAAACACAAGAATAAGAGCTTTTCGAACCAGAGAACTTAGCCTTATGATTTTGGGCCCTGAAATGCTGAGCAACACAACCCCAGCTAAGGTCAGTGGTGTCATAGGGTGATCAGCACTGTCAAACACTGGGCCTTAGGCTAACATTAGAAAAGTGGCCATTTGTACTGAAATTATCCCAAATTTCTCTGAAGAACTAATATTCTACGGGTGGCTGTGGCTGTCTTAAGTAGTGTTGGCTCAGTGGAAAGTGGTTGGATGTCCTTACATTTGTGATGATAAAACAGAGTGTGAAAAGTGAAATATGCCTGACCTGTCCTCATTTGTCCCTTTGTGTCTTTATATGGCAGCTGCAGGCAACAGCCAAGCAATGACAGCTGTATGAAAACAATTCTAATCGACGAAGATCAGCCAAAGCAGCACTGGTTTGTGGCTTAATAAAAAAGTAAAGCATTCCACATTCTGGTCTGAAATTTTTTGGGGTGGAGGGCAGTTTTCTGGTGGCAAACTCATTTTCACATTCAAACACTCCTGAAGCAAAGTGCACTAGTTTTGCACAGCTCTAAGACCGAATGCTAGTTAGTTTCAAAGACCCGGCAGAGAGAAGTATTGTATGTTAAACAAGGCATAGAACAATTGCTTCGGGGTGATGATAAAAATCCAGAGAACTTAGAGTGCAGATGTGAACCAGGCTAAACATGACTGTGCAACACAAGGAGGCCATTAATGCTCAAGACTAGGCGAAAGGAGCAGGACTGAGATGCTGAAATGGGGTGGGTTTTAGGGAAGAGCTTCCATGCCAAGTAACAAATTTGGCAAGATCAAACAATTTTGGAAACAGGTGAAGTCAATGTTCATTTACCAGCCTGAGAGAACATTCTGCAAGAAAGAACTTTCTGAATGAGAGAGATCAAATATGTTTATGATACTATCACAGTGATGGCCAAGAAGGAATGATTTAAAGTGAAGGCAAATTACATGGGCCAAGGAAATGAGTAGCTGTAATAAAGATTAGGTGAAACAATAAAAATAATTTGGATAAAGAGATTCGATATTTACTTGACCACACAGCAAACATGTTGTATATAATAGATTCAAATTTAAATCTGCTGGGGTGGATTGAGTATTGGTAATTTCAACCTCGGAATAATAAATAACTCAACAATGTCATCATGAGGTCCAGGTCATAGCCTGGAGAGCAGCACCTTGCTGATCAGGGAACTGGTGTTTAGCCTCATGAATTGAACTGCAATCAACAAGCAGCCTGATTTGTGTTCTAAATTGGTGTTTAGCAGCATGATCTGAACGGCAATCAAGGGAGAACCCAGAGGATTTTCTAAGGGGAGCAAATGGCTAGTTTCCAATCTCATTAAACAAAATGTTTACAGCAGTTTACATTACGTTGGAGAAGATCCCAAATTATTTTTACATGAGGTCTGTAGTCAGAAGGAAGAGAAATTTTTTGAATGTGATTATGAGCAAATGATAATTTCCATAGATGAAGTTAAAGGGACAATGTATTTTTGATGTTATTTCTATCTCACTCTCCTTACTCTCCAAAGTCCAGATTCTTGTACTATAATCCACCAGTTCCTTCTTATTCAGAATAAAGTAGCACTTTTAGTTTTAGTTGGGAACTATTAAAGCACAAAATTTGAGTATAGATTTTTAAAAATAAAATATACATTAGAAGTACCCCAAATTTATAATAGTTTCAGCTCTAAAAATTGTTTGTGAATGGGGCTAGTGTGTTAATCTCACTGTCAAATAAATTTATGAAGGAGATTGAGGTTCTTTTAAAACCTAACTATTTTTTTTGAAACAACAGAAAGTGATTTTTAATCCTTTATGATCAGTCATAATTTCAAAAAATAATTATTGGGTTCTACATGTGTAGACATATATATATATGTCTATTTGCATATATACAATACGCTGATAATGATTAAGCTATTTTTTCAGATCTTGAAAAAGACTACTCTCTTAATGTTGGCACTTATTGCTGTGTTATGTATAGAGTGCCATGATTGTATAGTAAGTAAACTACAAACAAATAAGTCAGACAGGTTATGATCTAAATGCACAAGCAAGTACAATACAATGCAGAATGAAGGCAGAAGTGTGGTCTGGAATGCTTTCAGGAACCAGAGTGTTTTCCAATACAGGAATCCATGTCTAATTATATTTCAGGCAGTGATATTAGAATATTTGACAGCCAAATTTTTCACTTACCAAAGGAGCTGCTGAGCTCAGGGGGACACTCCTATATAAATCTGACTGTACCCAGGTGAGATCATGAAAGATAGTATTTTCTCCTAACATGATCAGAAATGTGAAAATGTAAAGGATCTAGTAAATGTAAAGGACCACTCTGGCATAGGTTGTATAACCTACAGGATAAACCAAAAAAAACACTTAGTGTGGCACTTTTAACATAGTAGTAACTAGATATTTTTAAATTTTGCTTTCTGTTTATCTTCTCTCTTCTTTTCCTTATTTCCTTATCCCTGTATGGTTGTAATGCTGTATCTTCTGCATTCATGGTTCCTTCCCCAGCTATACAGCTCCCCAGAGAATCACAACATACATCTAGTTACTATAAAAGGAGGAGGGAAAAAAGATGCAAACCAAACAAAAATAAAAAATAAAAAAATCCACCCTGGATCAAGGTGCCACCAGTCTGTTTCACTGATCTCTGGTTTCACTGATGTCATTGTTCAAAAGGCCTAGAGAAAATAGAAGAAAAATAATAAATCCTCGACAAAGGATTTATCAAAGAACATGGTGGCCTTACCATGACATACAGTGAGTCCCCTGACTGTAACTGCTTTCTGCCTAAACAAGTCACCAGTCTGATATGACACACTGTAAACTGGTATTTCACAGCAAGCTCAAAACACGAGATTTTAACAACCGTCTCCTATGCCATTTTTGAACCTCTTCTGATTGTCTCATATTTTCCCTCAACTCTCAGCTAAAACATAACCAATGGTCTATTTGAAGATCTAGCTACCAGGCATGTTGCCACATTGTTGCATATTCATCAGTAAAATCTTTCCATATCCACATGGCAAACTGTTCCAACTGTCATAAGGAAGAAATAATCACCTTTCCTTTAAAATATAACAAAGGCCACCAGAGCTGTGTTCTTTGTATAACAGTAAACATTGTCACTAGTAATCAATTTATTTTACTGGTAAGGATAGTATTCTCATGACAAGTCAAAGACCTTTGGAAATAGTACATCTGTGCCTGTTATTTAAGCATACACAGAAACAAAGAGGCAGAATATATTAGAAACAAAAAATATGTCATCTTGTATAATGGTTCCATTGTTTGCTCCACCAGAGAGGGATTGTGCCATAACATATGACGCTGAATGTGCCTTTCTTGTTCTCCAGCCTTCATAATAAAGTATGTGATACACATTTAATTGCATAGAAAAGATACGGATGTTAGTTGTAGTCACCCTCCCTTTCCGTGCTGCCCATGCTGGGTTAGAAATATATTTTTATGAACGTTAAGAAACCCTAAACAGCAATCAATAGAATGTAGTTCTAATGCCACAGTTTTAATGGTAGTCACTTTGATTCAAAGCTGGATCAATATCAAGTCACTTCTGACTGAGACTGAAACTAAAGTATTGTAATGCTGAGTAAATGACACCTGCATTATGCCTTCCATGGTAGGGTTTTTAATTTAATTTTCTATATGATAAAATAGGTTAAGAAAAGGAGTGGGGGCTGAGTACATGTTGTCTTATGTGTCTAAGTTGCACCGCTTTTTATGGTGCCAAAATTGTACACAGACCTGTGCACCAAGTCATCATTTCATAATAGGCAGCACCATTTATAGGTACACGCAGGGACTTGGCGGGGTGGGGCTCTTGCAAACACATTCAGATTTCCAATAAGTATCATTCTTCCCACACTAAAATTATAATACTCCAGTGATTTACACAGGAAAATCAATGGTCTGCCTTTAAGCATATAGACAGGCCCTGTGTTGTAAGCAACACATTAGTTCTAAATTATGCAACAGGGACCCAGGAATTAGACAGTGCTAATACTGCTAGGCCAGTTTAATCGCTCCTTTCCTTACAGGATGTCTGATGAAGAAGAAAAAACTGCCCATGACATAAGACATGCTCCCTTTAGGGAATGAATAATTAGAGGCAAGCTTGTCATTTGCCCTACATGGCTCAGAAAACAACTTTTCCGCTCTAGTCTCAGGCAGGTAGGCTAGGAGAGGGTGGAGAGGAGCACGGTGTGGGCAGAATCATGGCTCCACCCCTCTCAACGTGCCAGCTAGTGGGGAAAAAATGATCTCTACCTGGTAAAGGAGTAACAGAGATTACTTTCTGCTGGAGCAAGGGGGAGGCATGATTCCTTCCCTGGGATGGTTCTGGGGTAACACTCCTTACACAGAGGAACATGAGGTCTCAATCGAGCAGCCCTATATACCACGGCACACCTGTGCCCACCTATCCCCATGCATTATACCTGGTACATTTTTTTATGAATCATAATAGAATTTCACCCACAGAAAGCATCACATTGTAATTTAAACCTGCTCTTCTCAAAATCTGGATCTAAATACATATGCATCAGGTTTTTCCCCCTGCTTCTTTGAACTATGAATTCTTCTCTTTTTAATGCAGAAGGGGGTGAGTCAGCTGCTCTCTTAACCTGTGCATTCCTTGAGAGAGTGCCTCGGAGGTTATGGCACATAGTATGTGAATGTCCAGTGACAATGAAATCCAGGGCATTCTCATAATACTGCTAACGTTCACGTTTCTTTTGCAAACTGTGCAGACTTCAAGTTTGAGCAAGCCAGTTATTCAGAGAGGCCATAAGGCTCAAAAAAAATCAACTTTAAAGCAAACATCAAACAGACTAGAACTTGCCTGCTGCAGTATGTAGCCATGATGCCGGAGCAACAAGGAGCATCAGAGGAGCCATTAAGAAGTCCTGTTAAAAGTGTCTGATCTCACACTTTTAGGTCCAAGTGGCCATTAATATCTGATATGAGGAAAAAGGGACTGCACTAGTTAGCATAATGGAAGAGTATGGGGATGTAGCTCCTTGGGACTTATCAACCACCTGAGGCTCCCCCAGCCCCCAGAAATTTGCCATTGTAAGAAATTCCTGCATCTCAAAACCACACTATATAAACAGAGATGAAATCTGAATATTCAAACCTCGCACCCCCCCACTGAGCCCAGCTGAGCATGCTGGGGATTGACTCCAAAGGAAAGAGACATGAGAAAGGAAGCATGGCCTTATAGCGCCATGTTGACTCAGCACTGTTTCCTCGCTAAACCCCATGATGTAAGTTGTACAGGATCATCATATACATGACGGAGCCACAGCATTTGGTAAACAGACTCAAGATTTTGATATTTTTATGCAGGCTCAAATGTATTTAGGTATTTCTTGACTACTGACTAGCATGCTAACATGCCACATTGTACCAGACAATCTAAATGTAACTGTACCACAATTTACTATGGGAAAGATTCTGACTCAACCTATGCATCAGAGCAAGGATGAATAAGAATTCCCCTTAAACCTCCCTGGGGTGGAGGGAGAGGGGCTCCCTGGAATTTGGATCCAGGTGCATAGGAGTAAGTGGGGCTCCTCAGCCTCTTCCCTCTCCCCAAAGCAGGTGAGTGAGAAGTGGGCAGACTCTAGCCAGGAGAGCTAAGCCAGTGTCATAATTGGCTGCTGGTCAAGGCCAGAAGTAAAGCACTGCCATCCTCTAGCAAGAGATTATTGATGGCTGCGTTCCTGAGTTACTGTGCCTCCAGTGGAAGTCTGGGATTGTCCAGGTTATGCACAATCCTGTGGCCAGGGCAGTGCCTAGAACCACAACCTAGCCCTAAGGATGAGTCTTTTGAATGAGACCCTAAAAGGCTGAAGCACTACCTGTGCTGCATGGACATGAAGGAGCCTGATGCACTTTAAGCAAGGGTACAGATTACAGTGTCCACACTGCTGTGCAGAGAGCTGCACGCCTGTTCCCAGTTTGGCTCAGGGGTGGTGACTACATTTTGGTAGGTGCTGTATTACAGTGCACAGTTTGCAAAGCATTTAGGATCTTTCAGGATGAAAGATGTTATTGTATAGCACATTTCAAAAACACATTTCAAGCTGTGCTTTTAAAAGAAAAAATTAAAGTCAATCTTTACTCATAGATTTTGGCTATTCCGATTACCCCTATCAGAGAATTCCACTGTGGTTGGCACTGTGGAATTCTCTGATAGGGGTAATCAGAATAGCCAAAATCTATGAGTAAAGATTGATTTTAATTTTTTCTTTTAAAAGCACGGCTTGAAATGTGTTTTGTTTGTTGAATGGATTTACTTGTTGCTGCTTTTAGCACTAATTGAAACACAAAAACTGCTTTCTGGGTCTCTTGTTCATAATTGCTGCTCTCTCTCTAAGCTCTCAGGCTGAGCCCTGTTGTGTCATTTTAGCCATCACTTTCTAATTATTTCTATGGCCAGGCCCATTCCAGAAGATAAAATGATAAGAGAACTTGTGAGAGCTATGCCTAAAGTAGCTCAATATGCCCTTGTCAGGCAGTAATAGCATCATTGCCTCTCGCTGAATGTAGCGGCTCTCAAAAGCCTAGATGGTTGCAGTGGAAAAAAAAATACAAACATGGGCTGGTAACACAGTGATAGGTCCAATTTTTCACTGTCAAGGAGAGCAATTTTATTAAGCAGACATGTTAAAAGTGAAAGATTTGCAAGAACGTGCAGTGTGTTGAGTCACAGTTTGGAAAGCCATCTTTATATTGAAAGCAGGCGCAGAAGTCTATCCTCATGGGTATCTTTAAAGAATACAGATCTGTGATTAATCTCACTGGCCATTGCATGTCATATAAATGTTGTCAAAAACCCAGCATGTATCGGGCAGTAAAAATACCTGGCTGTTATTAAAAAAAAGGGGAGATGACGCCATTAGTTTCGTATGGTTCAGCACACTGTTGATTTCATGTATCACCATTTTTTTAATGCTCACTTCTTTAAGGCCCTGATCCTGCAAACTTTTACACATACAAGTAAAATGATTCCAATGGGACTACTCAATATGAGTAAAGTTACTTATGTGTTCACTGTTTGCATGATTGGGGCCTAAGGATACACATGATAAATGATACAGTTATTACATGACTATGCTCATCTCAGTTGTAATATAAAGTACTGTAAAACAATAGTATAAAATACGATAAAACACTGAGGTAGACTTATCCTGCCTCAGCGGAAGAGATTTGATGACTCCTTGAGGTCCCCTTCTAGCCCTACAGTTCTACTATTTCTATGTTAACAAAGGTTTCAGAGTAGCAGCCGTGTTAGTCTGTATTCGCAAAAAGAAAAGGAGTACTTGTGGCACCTTAGAGACTAACAAATTTATTAGAGCATAAGCTTTCGTGAGCTACAGCTCACTTCATCGGATGCATTTGGTGGAAAAAAAAACCTTTTTTTCCACCAAATGCATCCGATGAAGTGAGCTGTAGCTCACGAAAGCTTATGCTCTAATAAATTTGTTAGTCTCTAAGGTGCCACAAGTACTCCTTTTCTTTATGTTAACAAAGCATCATATATTCAGAAAAGATTGTTGACATAGGGCTTCAAATAAAGTGACTGGGCCAAATGTAAAGATCCCGCACAACAGATGAGCGGCACAAAAGTGTTTATCTAAATATTGCCTTTGTGCAAGCAAATGGCTATTTGTACATACAGATACAGAGCTGATGCAGTGGGTGGGTCCCCATTTTGGGAGTATCATCCAATGCCCAGACCTTTGTAAAGCTGGGGCATTGTGTGTGCTCTTTCATTCTATGGTCCTGTGTTCGCAGAAAACAAACTGACAATGGAAATTGCCTTTCAAGAAGCTTTGCCCTGGTAAAGCTCCAATGTCTGATTGTTTTAAAATGGAACTTTAATGAATGAATCAAAAGAGTCCTCTGCCATTCTCCCCTTGTGGGTTTGTTCTCGAATTGTGTTAATAAAATTTTGTTTCCTAAAAGACTCAGAAAGGAGCAAACCAGTTTATGTTGGTGAGATTGCAATTACATATTAACCAAACCAGCTCTGGTCTTTGAGCTAATTAATATAGCCATATCCTGTGAAGTATATCACTCTGTGTCGATTGACAGATTACATAGTTATCATTTAGATTGCTATCCACAAAACAAACTTGTTCTGGAGAGACCATTAGTGTGTTTACAAAACTGGTAAAAATTGTAGTTAATTGAGGATTAACAATTTATCACAATTGTTTACTAATTCAGAGCACTCTTGGAAATCCCAGCAGAGGAGCCAAAGATTGAATTGGCCTGGAAACAAAATAGCCCTTCTTCCTCTTAGAAGTGATCCCTTCTGATCAGGATGAGACCTCTACTGATAAGAAACTTGTCCTGCTATTGACCATTCTGGTTGAATTCACCTGGTGCAGAGATCTAATACATGGTTGTGCATCCCTCAAGTCTGATTCATATTGCGCTGATCCCCTGCACAGAGGTGAATTTTATCCTCTGTGGGTACATAGAAAATTTCAGATTCTTGGGCTGTCATTCCAGCACCATTCCCATCTAGCGGATTTTCCCATAATTAAATAAAGATACTTTTGTGCAGACAAAGTGTGAAGTTCAGCTAGTCTCAGTTCTTCTCATAAAGTTACATTTGTTTACTATTGTCTCCAATCTTTTCACCATATGGTGGTATTCATCTCTTAAGACATTAGAGAGGTGAGATGTTCCAAGGAAGAGACAAAAAGGCAGTTGAAACATTTGTGCTTCACACATTCTCTGACTATGCAAAATTGTTTTGTCTGTAAACATGGGGTATGTTTCTATAAGACAAGGACAGCAGAAGCTAAGTAGTTAATTCTTGAACCACAGCAAGACGTATGCATTTCATGAGATAATATTATTTCAGAACAAGTATTTATTTAATACTACTATTTATTTAATAGCACCAATTTAAAAAGCATGTTTTATTAAAAGGGAAATGGCAACAAATTCAGTCTGAAGGAAGACAGTAAAATTGGATCATAGAGACTAATAAAGTTAGTTTTATTTACTTTGTGTACTGATCTGCCTCTTTGTTACTAATCTAAGATAACACAACAAGAATAAAATGCTGGAAAATAAAATATTTCCCAAAACCACCATCACCAAGGGCAAATAAGTGACTGCAGTATTTTTGAAAGAGGCATTCAAATATGTAATTTTTGACAGATGTATTTAAAACGGGCCTTTCCATCACAGCTTACTACAGGACACACACATACACATTTATATCTTTAAGACCACAGTTCACATTTTGATCATGTGTAAAGGTAAACACAGAAGTTGACTTATGCTTGCAATTGATTTTTGTACAAAATGTTAGTTTCAAGGTTTGCAATGGACAGTTAAAAATCCCCCACTATAAAATGTATTTGCCCTTTCAATATTAAGGTGCAAGGAAAGCTCAACATTTATGGTCCAGTCAACCAGTCAGCCTCCCTCTTTTAAGAGAAGGTTGTTGCTTATTTATTACAGGACTCTAGAAGTTAGTACTTGCTACTATAGTCATTTTAGTTTAGCTGAAACTTACATTTGCTAGCACAAGCCAACAGGAGCTTTCGAGCCCAATCCTGTATTCCTTGCACATCCAACATGGCTAGTGTTTAAGTGGGCGTATAGGATGCATGAAAAATAAAGGATTGAGCCCTTGTGATGTATGACACTCCAAACATTACTCTGGAGGTTCAGGTATGTTTTTAAAGGAATATTTTTTAAGAAGAGAAGAAATCTGCCAATAAAAGCAGACATACTACATTACCCTTGTTTTAATACTCTGAAATATTTTGACGAAAAAGAATGAAATAACCCCTGTGCATCAGCATCAAAGTGGGGCACATCTATGGTAAAAAATAAGCCTTTTTCATTTGGACTGTGCTGATAACATTTATTTTTTTCTTTTCCATCTGGAAACCCTGTGTGTATCATGAGAATTGTAGCGAAGCTGATTGGGGTCATGTGTGAGGGCACTGGGATCAGAGCCAATGTCACGTCCAGCCTCCTACAGCTTCAAGAGCTCCCAGAGAGAATGTAACTACAAATCTGTGGCATACTGGGAAATGAAGGTGGTAACAACTGAGGTCAGTGGCCAGAGTGTGTTTCAAATAGTCATGGGACCAGTGATCAGTTCTTAACCTGCAGCAGATTTAATGAATGGAGTTTCAATTAAAAAAAAAGTGTGTGTTGTATCCAGCAAAACTGATGCTCTGGTCCCCTTTCTTAATGGAATTTGAGGACAATAACAGAAGTAGATAATGTCTGCAAAAATGGACTGAGAATTCTTGCATTTGTCACTACCAGTGAAGTTAAATAGATGGAGTAGCAGGTTTATCTACTTTTTACATATTTAACTTCTTTCCTGAAAAAGTGATTTGTTTTCCTCCTAATCTTGCTCTCTCTTTTCTTCTTAATATTATTTAAATATGAATGAATTTTTAGTGCTCCTGAAAGTGTGGCACAGATGGCAGTGGTTAGTTATAATAGGAATACGTGCAGGCTTCCTCAAATAGCTCTTGCTATATCTTCTGAGAAGAGACTGACATTTGACAATAATGTGGAATTCAGTCAAATCTGTAGTGATTTTGTATCACATAATAGGATTAGTTTACACTTACAGTATAAAGAAAAGGAGTACTTGTGGCACCTTAGAGACTAACAAATTTATTAGAGCATAAGCTTTCGTGAGCTACAGCTCACTTCATCGGATGCATTTGGTGGAAAAAACAGAGGGAAGATTGATATACACACCTTACAGTATAGTGTCTTTCATGCAAAGATCCCAGTGCTTTATAATGCTTCACAATATTTCAGTTGGTAAAAAAATATTATCTCTAAGTTACAGATGGGATGAAAGGATTGTAGAGTTGAAGTTGTCCAAGATCACATAGCAAGTCAATGAGGGCCAGGAAAAGAACCCAGGAACGCTGATTCCCAGTCCCTTGCTATAACCACTGGGCAATGGCTTCTCCTCAGAACAAGCTGCATATATGGAGAGGAGTGTATTAGATGTAAGGCCACCAAATTCACTGCACTTAGGACTTGATAGATTTGTAGCCAGCCTTCCAGAGAACTCAAAAGAGGCACCTTCACATATAAAAACAATCCAGAATTTTAATTAAAAAAATATGGAGAGAGAGAGAGAGAGAGAGAGAGAGACTGAGTAGCAGAGAGCACTCCAAAATGCACTATGTTACTATGAAACAATTCAATACATCCAACTTTTCAGCAGTAGTGGCTACAGAAGTTTACAATGTCTTCATAATTATTGACGAGATAGCAACATTTAGGTTTTTGTGTGGGAACAATTCCATACTGGCCAGCAACAAACTTTAAAGACTATGCAAATAAAAGCAGAATCTCTAGCTCAAGGAGCTTGACTGACCGACCTTGTATCAAAATAGGCATCATCCTTTATTATCTTGCAACTATACTACTGTGTGCAGCAAAACAAACAACACCAGCACTGTTTCTCTCTGACAAAGTCAACCTTTTCAACAGGGTGAATGCTGGCATGGCTACATTTACACCATCTGCTCTGCCTTCAGACCCTGCCCTTGGAGTGAGCTACAGTTATTAAAGTTCTGGCTCCTTTCATCCCTGCCTGAAGTGATGAAGGCTGACTTGGTAGGAAGTACAACGGGTTTTCAAATTATTTAAGAATTAAATATATTTGTTATCTCATTAGTTAGCTGTTACTGTATTTTATGACACCACCGAGAGTGAGTGAGTGTTTGGCCAGTGAATGGGGAAATCAGTACATATTCTTTAATCCAGGGCTAGAATTTTAAAACAAAGACATTTAGTGCTTTAACACAGAGAAATCTAATTCATTATTTTAAAGTAATACTTTTCTCCCCAGCTCCATTAGGAAAAGGAGTGGACAACTTTTTTTAGAAAGTCCTTTCTCCTGATCAGCACTAAAACTACACCAGTGTCTCTCTTCACTTCAAGAATCAATGCAACACACCTGCTTAGGAAAAAGTCCAGCTTCCAGTTGGTGGGATTCCTCAGCTGCATTCATTCGGCTTGTAAACTGCAATAAAATCAGTAGGTAGCTCTCATAAAGACAATCTCTAATGCTAGTAAATTAAAATATTTCAGTACTTGAAGCTGCATTGTAAAGGTACATATACAGTTTTTTGGGGGAAATCTTCATTAAAAATAACTTCAATATTGCTATTTTAAATAAACCAGTTTCTAATTAACAAAATGTTTCTCTAGCCACCATTCTCACACCCAAAGACTTCCAAAGTTGTCAGGTCTAGCTGGGCAAAAGTGGGCCCTATTCCTGCAAACATTTAGTCACTTACCTCCAAGGACATGAGTAGTATATTTTAATGGGAGAGTTCATGTGCCTATGCATGAGGATAGTCAGGGTCTTGGTGCTACATTTTCCATGATTTTTCAAAAAAAAAAATTACCCATTCACTTTGTGTGATAAAGTTTTTGTGAAATTACAAGAGTTCAAATATTTTACACATATTCAATCCAACTACTTAAACCCAGCCAATTAGGGAATCAATACCATAAGACTTGTGTGTCCAGTCCCAGCCAATTTCAATATTTAGAAAAAAAGTGTACAAATTGTCTGCCAAGTTTTACTCATTCTAACATAAAAAGAAAGTTAGCACAAAATTGTTGAAAATTAAACAAAATTAATCCAGCTTGGCAAACTCAAAAATAGAGGAAATAGCAAGTGCTACATTTTGGAGAGAAAAACATAATGCTGCTTTAGTGGCAGGCCTGTTATCATCTATAGTGGAGTTTGTATACATCTTAGTCATAAAAGAGCCTTTCAAAGGTTATAGGAAATATCTTTCCTGTTTTTCAGCAGCAGTGCAATTGCATCAGTGCTACCAATGGTGTAAGCTCTGGTGCAGAACAATCCCAGGCATTTTTACATCTTGTCATCTGACCGTGTTCAAATCCATGAGATAACCCTGATCTGAGGAAAGGCAGATGCCAGAGCAGTGAAAAAGAGCACATATGGTATCTTTCTACTGTAGACAAGGCCTGTGTCTGCATGCATTTGCATGGGAGTTAGCAAAGATGTGCTTTAGCCTGCACAAACTTAGTTGTTTTATACCATGATACTATTGGTCTGTCTTTGTCCGGCTTTTAGAGGTACAAAACGTCTTACAGTAGAAGAGTCTGGCTATATCGGGCATATTTGTACCAGCATAATGACGCCAATACAGTGACAGTGGTTAGACACTGCTGCAAACCAGCAGCACCAGTGCAGCGTGCCCAAGCTTGAAACCAATGTGAGCCGCACCTGTGCAAGCCCTGCTCTATAGCAGTGCTGTGCATCTACACTGGAAGACTGCTTCTGTGTTGCTACATTAGTACAACTGCTCCCAGCACAGATAGATCCCTAAGTCACATTTGTGAGCTGCCGAGTGGCAGTGTGCTGAGACCCATTCTGTCTAAAAATCATTTCACCCCAGGAAGCCAGAACAGTCAATTTATAGACATGACCTGAGCATGTGCAAATATTCTATTGCATGTTGAGCATGCTATCCTTGACCTTTAAGGTATTCTCTTCTTTGTAGAAAGAAAAGGAGTACTTGTGTTAGTCGCTAAGGTGCCACAAGTACTCCTTTTCTTTTTGCGAATACAGACTAACACGGCTGCTACTCTGAAACTCTTCTTTGTAGGTTTTTTTAAACCCTCTCCAACCTCTCCTCAAACTCCTAACTAGCATCTTACATCTTATTTCATGCTGCGACACCATTAATGCCTAATCTCCTCTCTGAAGCAGACTATTAGTGGTGGTAGGAGCCACTTATGAGGTCATACACTGAAACAGCACTTATCTAAAGTAAATGCCTTGTAACTAATCAGGAAGAAGTACCGCCCCATTGCTCTCCTCATACACCCCCATGCCCCAAAACTCCATTCATTTACAGTGAGACAAAACCTAGAAAGCCCAAGCTTTGATTTTATTTTTTCAAATGATGCAAGTCATGGCCCTTAAATGCATAGGCTGGAATTAGGAGGGAATAAACAATTAGACATGGGCTGCTGGAACAAATCCTCCTGTTTCATTTTTCTTCTTCACTTGTCTCAGCTGGAGTAGTTTTACCTCCTATTGACACCCATTGTGCTCCTTGCTGCTTGCTATGATGCAGCTGTTTTTTTTAATGCTTATCAACCCTCTGCCTTTTTACGATACAAAGGTGACTTGTTAATACAAATGTTGTTGAAGCCTTAATAACAATGAGCCCCAGTTGTGATCAATGATGTTGCACCTTGGCAGGGAATGTATCAATGTTCACCGATTTATTTAAAAGTCATCTGCATAGGATTGCTGATTTTTTATTTTTTAAAAATCTGCGCCTAAGCAATGTGTCCACTGTGTTAGTCTGACATTTCAAATTCTATCGGGTGCTATTATGTAGCACTGAAATTTGATTGTTTCCTATGATATTTACTTATTTTCATAGTTATCATTGTCTACCTGCTCAAGAGACTACATCTCATTACAGTGTGTATGGTAACACCCATTGTTTCATGTTCTCTGTGTATATAAATCTCCCCACTGTATTTTCCACTACATGCATCCAATGAAGTGAGCTGTAGCTCATGAACGCTTATGCTCAAATAAATTTGTTAATCTCTAAGATGCCACAAGTACTCCTTTTCTTTTTGCAGATACAGACTAACATGGCTGCTACTCTGAAACCTACATTTAAACAGAAACCTAGTCCACAGATCAAATTGCAAAATCCTGCTTAATGTCCAACTGATTTGATCTTTGTAAAAGATTCAACATCTCATAATGCACTTGTTCTTCTCCAAAGATATTTCTAACAAAAGGACAAATATTTGACAGACATTCCCCCGCCCAAGTTTTGTTTCCCTGTTGAAAACTCAGCCCAAGCAGAATGTACTCAACACTTAAACCCCAGTTTAATTGGCACAGCACTTAGTAAGTGGAGTGACCCCATTATGTGAAACAGGACATTATCCATCAAAGTCACACGTGCAAATGATCACCCTTCAAAAGACTATCATGGTTAAAACTAAATTTACCATTGCAAAGTTGACAGGTCCTTTCACTTACACTGGGGTAAATCCAAAGCAACAATTCATGTTAATAGCTACACTGATGTAAAAACACCAGAAGTAAAAGGAGAACCAGGCCAGTATTTTAATTTTCTTATACCTGAACATTAAACCCACTGGAGTCATGGCTTTAAATAGGAAACAAGCCGAACAAGTTACCAAAATGAGTTCTCCGAATAATGTTCACTCAGCAGGTTTTGGAGGGAGGATTACTACTCTGAAAGCAGGCTTGTTTTCACCCTCGCAGAAGTCTTTAAACTTTACTAAAACAATAGGGGCCCCTGAGACTCAGAAGGTCCATTGGTAGCTCTGAATACAAACTTGTTACAAATGCAAGTCAATGATAACAAAATGTTCTTAGTACCCAAAATAAAATACTCCCTTCCACCTTTCAAAAGATCAGATAAAGCCTCTGAGATTCAGGCCGTAGAAGAAAAACAATATGTCAAATGGAGGATAGATGTGGAGACTATGAATTAAGGAAGGAAGAGGATGGACGATTATGTCATATCCCCACTTCGTACTGCTGTTGACTGGAAAAAAGGAAGAAAAAAGTAAGAGCTGAGAAGCAGACTATCACCATTATTTTTCACATGTTTGTGTAAAGTTGTCTTTGTTGAAATACAGTGCTAGTTCAATGGAAAATAATAATGGTCCTATAGTCCTAATAGTTCTGGTCCCACCATCGGCACCCTAAGTGTTCTACTCAGTTAATATATACTGTCTTCTCAACTTAGACACACAAATATACACTGCCCGCCCACCTGCCTCCCCCTCTATAGATGATCTCTTACCACTGAAATGCAGCCATCTCTGGGGTGAGACATACCAACTGTTTAAAAACAGAAAGGAACACTACATGACATCATTAGAACAGAAAGTGAAATTTCTGGGAGCAGTTTAGGTAGACACAGGAGAATCATCCAATTTGGAATCTGGCCAGATTCTCTGTGAAGAGTGCCAGGAGGTCATTAATGACCATAGGCTCTCATTTTCACTTTCCATCTGGAAGATGGGTATTCTCACTCTTCCAATGAAGCTCATTTGCAAAAAATCACTAATTCAGCACTTTGGGAACTCACATTTAGTTTCATAAAATGTTGTACAAAAACCTGTCCCCATTTGTCTGGAAACCAAATTGGTATCAATGGGGAGTTGAATGCAAAATGGGGAAGAATACAGCCGTAAAGGTTCTAGGACCAGTTCACCCCAGAGACTAAAAGCTTTTGGTGTTCAACACCTAAAAACTGAATCATTCAGACAGTGAGCTCTGCTGCTTTTGTAATTCTAAGTAGCAGAGCTATATAACACAGCTGCTTTTGAACTGTAGCTCACGAAAGCTTATGCTCAAATAAATTTGTTAGTCTCTAAGGTGCCACAAGTACTCCTTTTCTTTTTTGCGAATACAGACTAACACGGCTGCTACTCTGAAAACAGCTGCTTTAGTCTTTGAAAACCATTGCCAGTGTCATATTTTCCTTCGCACCAAATCATTACACCCTTGCATGAATCTAATCAACATTTACAAATTGAAATTAATCTAGCAAACAGACTGTCTCTTATTATAAAATTATTAGGTTCCATTATGTTGTTTTAAAAAAATCCACATAGGGTTTAACTAGAAATTTGACAAGTGACAACAGCAAAAGCAGAAATAGCTCCTAATACCTGAATTAGAAATCTTTGGATTTTTTACCTCTATAATGTGAGCAATGGGGCCTTTTTTTGGACGCTGTGGTTTAGGCTAGGACTCTCTGAGTCACTGAATATTTTATAATGTTCAATGATCTACATATGAGTCATTCATCAGCTTTCAAGTATTTTTGGAATTGTGTTATTTGCTTAAAATTGCAGGAAAATCAAATTGCAGAAGTGATAAAAATGCAGCATTGTAGATTTAATAAGATCATGTGACGGAATCAGAGCATATGCACGAGAGCATAAAAATTAATCTTAACAAAAATTAGGTCTAGAAAGTAACTGCAAGATTCAACAATGAATTGTTAGGGAGGTATTGTTTTCTGAACATGACCCATTTTACTGAAGCCAGTTATGGTTGCCAAAAAGTTCTTGCTTCAGATGTTGTCCGTGCTTACAATACTTATCATTTCTGTAGCACATTGCAGTTTATCACTTCAATAGCACCTTATATATGTTCAAGGCATTTTAATGGCATTAATTAATTTAGGGCCTGATCCTGCCAATGCTGGATGCCATGCACAAGGCCTGATCCAAAGACCATTTAAGTCACTGACTTGAGTGGGAGTTTTGCTCAGATCCATCATGCTTACTATTTTGAGTAGCTCTATGGAAGTCAGATGCAGGCCTGCTATAAAGCAGATGTTAATTCGTCTGATCTGCAGAGTCCTTTACCACGTTGATCTTTTCATCAATTTGCATAAGATTTCTTTGTCTGGAATGCTTGATGATGTCGATGAGGCTAACTCAGGATGGTAAATGCCTTCAGGATCAGGCCCTTAATCCTCACAAAATCAGTGTAAAATAGGGAAACTGAAGCACATCAAGGACATGCCCAAGGCCACACAGCAAGTTAGTGGCAGAGCTCAGGATCTTTTGATTCTCAACCTTGTGCTCAGACTTCTAGACTACATTGCCTTTCATACAATGCCTCTGTGAGCAGAACCAACATGTTAAGGGAAAAGCCAATTTAGTAAAGGGCTCTGCTTGTCAGACACTGGGCATGCCTACGCTGCCACCAGATGTGTGACTGCAGTTCAGATAGGCATACCTTACTCACGCTACTGCAGCTAAGACTAGCAGTGAAGACAAGACGCAGCAGCATGGGTGTCAGCCCAGGCTGTACAAGCATGCTGAGGACCCAGGGGACTGCCTTGTGTTGCTCGCTCATGCTTAAGCCCACATGACGGTCATGGCTTCACAGCTATTTTTAGCTGTGCTAGCTATGTTACAGCTAGCACAAGGTGCTGCAATCACAGCTCTGACTGCAGTATAGACATACCCAAAGGACGGGGATTTCTTTTGGTCACTTGGATCCAAGAGGTACTGGGAAAGATCAAGCCAAAACACAGAAGCTTTTCTGCTGTTGATAGCTTCTGGTCTTATGCCACAGGAGATGTTTCTTATGCCTTATTTACGTGGGAGAGATTGACCAGTTATACAGGTATAATCATAACCCTGCGTGGCCTCTCTTATTTTGGTATAAAAGTGGCTTTTTAAGGTTTAGCTTAAACCCTTTTCCAAGTAATATAAGGTAGACCAAAAAAAACAAAAACAAAAACAAAAAAACCCAACAACAACAAACCATTCTTATATGGAATAAGAGTGTCCACATGGGGGTTACACTGGTGTAACTGTTGTCAGTTCAAATTAACACCTTAGCTTATACTGAAAAAACTTTCCCATGTATACTAGGCCCTAGAAAATGATTAATTCGGCATTTGTAGAGTTAATTTTGGATATTTTGATATGTTTAAAGTGGAAGCAAGATGAGGACAATCATATCAGCCCTAATACTGCCCACTGTGGTAAAACTTATGAGAGCCATGTCACAATTCAGGGCAACTGCACCTGTATTTCCCTTCTGTGGTCCAGCAAGGGTTTGCACTCTAGGCTTCTGGCTCCCTAGCTGATGCCTCTCATGGGTCTTCCCCTTCTCACCAGAGTATTTCCAGGCTGAACAATTCCATGATTATCTTATGGCCTCTCCAGTAAAAGACAGACTGCCTAAGCAGGCCTGCTTTGCTTCTCTCATCAGAGACAGCACATAGTATAACTGCCACAGTTAAATTACCACATTGCCTTTCTAAGCAAGCACGATTTATTCTTAAGGTAAAAGCATTACAGAAAAAACATATTAAAACAATTAAAGAACCTATACGCCTGATAATAAACTTACCAGAGATCACCTCCTCACTCCAACAAGGGATCTGTTTGGCTAATTAGTCCTTCAAACTCCAGAGGGTTTTTTCTGTGGTCACAAGTTCACAACAGCTTTTGGGGGCCTCAGTGGCCAAAGGCCTTCCAACTATTCCCTGAAGACTGAGGTCCTCCCTTGGACCAGAGGTCCTGGCCATTTGTTGGATCAGAAGGAAGGTTCTGAGTCAGTTTTAACTCAGGTTATTTAACCAAAAATCCTTTCTTTGTGTGTTGGTCCCCAGAGAATCCAATTTGAACCAAAAAGAAAAGGAGTACTTGTGGCACCTTAGAGACTAACAAATTTATTAGAGCATAAGCTTTCGTGAGCTACAGCTCACTTCATCGGATGCACACAAGTAAGGTGCCACAAGTACTCCTTTTCTTTTTGCGAATACAGACTAACACGGCTGCTACTCTGAAACCTGTCAGTTTGAACCAGTATCAGTGAGTGTCTCTCCAGGTGATGGTACTTCTCTGGAGGTGTTACAAGCAAAGTGAATTTGCCTAACCACCCCTCACTCTTCTTAGCTCCTGGAAGGCTGTGGTCCCCCTCCTCTGTGGAAATATATACAATCCCTCACTGGCACATAAATATTTGCATTTTTAATACAATGAACTCCTAAAATACTTCACTTAATTCAGTCAGGTTTGTCCAGGATATTTTAGGATTATTGTCATATTGGTCACAAAAGGGATCGGGGAGGAAATCTTTGAGAGGATCTTTTTCACCAAAGTCCATGGGATCAGCGGGGATGAGATACATTCACTCTGGCCCACCCAATTTCCCCCCACTCTCCCAGTCCTGCAGAGACTATTCCATGAGAAGAAGAGGATGGAGCCATGGAAGTGGCTGACCTTTTTTTCATGTAGTTAACATGAGAGCTGCATAGAGAAGGAACTCCCTGTGAGCAGATCCAGAGGGCACAATACTTGCCAGTCAGCTTTAAAATCACTGCCTCTAGCACTATATCTGCGAGGCAGATGTTATTACTCTGTACTAAAGATAGGGGCACTGAGGCAGGTGGGGAGAGTGGCTTGTCAGGAGCTTCTGACTCAGAGGCCTTTGATCAGACAGTGGAATATCCTCCTCACACACATTTTATAAAAACCAGGTCCTGAACTGCAAGTGATATTAGCCTGTTTATTTTCCCATCTAGGGAGTTTAAAATCTGTTCCCCCAAAGTAATTTGTGTGTGATTCTTCTTCTTTAGCAGGACCTCCCAAGATCAACGCCCCTTTGGGGTAGGAGTTGTTCAAACACATATAAAGACATGATCCATGTCCTAAAGCACTTATTTCAGTTTCAAATTTAAGAAAAACAGCTACATGGAAAGGAGTTTATCAGAGGCTAACACTAACTAAAGTTCATTTCTTTTCCCAGGACAGCTTTGCCCAGTATTACCAAAGTGGAGTACTATACAATTATACATTTTCAATAAAAAGGTGAGACTAGATAAAATGCAGAGCTGGTCAAAATATTATATTGTCTGAACATTTTTGCAGAAAATGTGCCCATTTCTTGTTGAAAAATTGTGAAGCTTTTTGACCAACTGCAATAAAATATTTTACAGATATGTGCGATATCGTGGCATCTATTAATTCAGTCATTCCAGTAGGTCATGTATTCATGTCATTCAAGCTTGTTTCAGGTACAGGTTACTTTTCCATTAATTATATTCCAAGCACATGTATACATATCAGCGCTGTTGGGGTTGTCTATTTCTATTAGTTTAACAAGCCCTGGTATTAATGAGATTGCTCTATAATTGAACCTTTTCATGGGTCCCTTGGTAATGAAATTATGCTAATCTGAATTTGCAACCACAAGGCATCCATCATACTTGATCAAACAGTAAACATCAACAGTGGTACGCTAGGAGTGTAAATGTGCTGTTAATTATTACAGAAATGAACAAACCCCATTATTTCATCTTTCCATTTGTGTGACTTAACATAATGGGTGAAGATAGAGTATGTCAGACATCCACTATGTGGCAGCATGGTCCACTTAACAGAGCATGAACTTGTAAATCCTGAGATAAAATAACTCCATGCCTGACGCACTTTTTGTGTATTAGAGGGGAAAGAACATGTATCTGTTTCACACCGGTATGAGTCAGTGCTCTGGGAAAGGCAATTGTACCGATCAATTATTTACCGAAAAGGCATCAGAATTCCCAACTGCTGAAATTTTTCACTTCTAAAGCATGTAGGTGTTCTGGCTTGTGGCTCATTGAGAGTTTGAATTAAACAAATAGCTCAGAAATACTGGTTTCTCCTTTATATCTTAAAAAATGTATCTCACCTATGTATCTAAATGTAGGCACCTAAATCTATATTTAGGCAAATTCAGTGAAAGCAGCCTGATTTTCCAGAGATGCAGAGTTTCTGCAGTTCCCACTAACTTTCATTGGCTCAGCACCTCTGAAAATCAGGCCACTCTTTTAGGTTTCTAAATATGCATTTAAGCTATCTAAATGCAGACACCAGAGCTTGAAAATTTTGGCCAGTCTTTTTCAGGTTACAATTACCTTTGTATTTTATATTTAAGCTGCAAAATGAGATATTAGAAAAGTTGCTTTCATACATTCATAGCTGGACAAAGGGAAAAAAACAACTAAAAAGTGAGATTTATCATTCTTGCTTCATCAATGATGCCTCCATGCATGTATTACTGTTGAGAGTATGCTTACAGTCTCTTTTAGAAGATAAATATCAAAATAAGATAACCTTGTAGCTTCACTGATATCTTTGTCACTACAACATCCCTATCCCTAGCTCACTTGCATAAACAAGCCCTTCCTCCCTTTTTGAACTTCCACTGATGTTTCATATTTAGCTGAGCACTGTGGCCTTACCCATTATACTAATTCTATTTTTTTAAGCCATGTGTTTGATTCATCTATTTCCCTTGCCTTTTTAGCATTTAGCATACAGCAGCTTGGACCTAGCTGAAAATAAATAGTTCTCCAAATCTTCAAGCTTCACAACACATTCATACCAAAATAAATTTAAAAATTTAAAATTTTTGCACGGGATTACCATTCCTTCTGAATCACTGAGAGATACACTGTGTCAGCTACGAAAGGTCTGTGCTAGTCAGTGTATTCAATAGGTTTTAAACATATGCTGAAACAAGTATACAAATATACTGGTGCCATCTACAAACTATGGTGTTCCTGTTTACTGTGGGGTGAGTCTACTGACATAAAAATCAAAGACAAAATTCCCAGTATTTCCAGAAAACAATATATATCATCTGTGTCACTCTGCATGAGCCAATGCATTACATTAATTCAACTTACGTGCCACATTTTTATGTTTGTTATTTATAGTAATAAAAAAAATGAACAGCATTTTCCTATTCTTAAAACCTTTTACTTTTAAAAAAATCCTCATTTTAATAGTAAACATTTTATACAAACAAAATAAAAAATAAATGTTTGAAATTCTACTCCTAGAAGCTTTTGAGCTTCTCATTTATTTTATTGATGTCCTTCTAATCGATTTTGAAATTTTGAAACAAGCTTGACTCCTCCCCTTTTTTATTAAAACTGATGTCTTTTGATATTTATCCTAACATTGTTCATATACTTAGGATAGAGAATCAATTTATTTAAAAAAGATGTTACATATTAAGTTACATCAGTTTCCTTCCAATATTGTGTCAACATTTGTCAAAAGAGAAGAATACAACACTTGATGTGAGCTACTATTTAGAAAGGGCCAATTTAAAGTAAAAGATCTACCTTTACTTATGTTAAGTAACATCTTACGCCTGGAGTACCCCTATAAATACGGCTACCAGAAATTGGCTGAAGATAAACTAGCATATAGCTTCCTGCTTCTTCTGCATCCTTACAGAGCTCATCTGCTCGATAATGATCCAAAGCAAAGCGGACCGATGCATGTTCATTTTAATCATCTGAATCAGATGCGACCAGCAGAAGGTAAATTTTCTTTTTTGGTGGTTCGGGTTCTGTAGTTTTCACATCAGAGTGTTGCTCCTTTAAGACTTCCAAAAGCATGCTCCACACATTGTCCCTCTCAGATTTTGGACGGCACTTCAGATTCTTAAATCTCGGGTCAAATGCTGTAGCTATTTTTAGAAATATCACATTGTTACCATCTTTGCATTTTGTCAAATCTGCTGTGAAAGTGTTCTTAAAAAGAACATGTGCTGGGTCATCATCCGAGACTGCTATAACATGAAATATATGGCAGAATGTGGGTAAAATGGAGCAGGAGACGTACAATTCTCCCCGCAAGGAGTTCAGTCACAAATTTAATTAATGCATTATTTTTTTAATGAGCAACATCAGCATGGAAGCATGTCCTCTGGAATAGTGGCCGAAACATGAAGGGGCATACAAACGTTTAGAATATCTGGTATGTAAATACCTTGCAATGCCAGCTGCAGAAGTGCCATGCGAATGCCTGTTCTCACTTTCAGGTGACATTGTAAATAAGAAGCAGGCAGCATTATCGCCTTTGAATGTAAACAAACTTGTTTGTCTTAGTGATTGGCTGAATAAGAAGTAGGACTGAATGGACTTGTAGGCTTTAAAGTTTTATATTGTTTTGTTTTTGAGTGCAGTTATGTTAAAAAAATCTACATTTGTCATTTACACTTTTACCATAACGAGATTGCACTACAATGCTCAAATGAGGTGAATTGAAAAATATTATTTCTTTTGTTTATCATTTTTTACAGTGCAAATATTTGTAATCAAAATTATATAAAGAGAGCGCTGTACAATTTGTATTCTGTGTTGTAATTGAAATTAATATATTTGAAAATGTTGAAAAACATCCAAAAATATTTAAATTCAATTGGTATTCTCTTGTTTAACAGTATGATTAATCATGATTAATTTTTTTATCACAATTAATTTTTTTTTAGTTAATCGCGTGAGTTAACTGCGATTAATTGACAGCCCTACCTCATAGCTGTTGCTTGTCACTGTCTCCCCAAGTTGACTTCAGCCATGTAGGTATATCAGGTTCACTCACCTTAGCCATGTAGGTATATCAGGTTCACTCTGCTACACATCCACAAGCCTGCCCAGAATCACAAAAAGAAGACTTTTGATGCAAAAAGATAAAAATGTCAAACTGTAGGCAGAATTCTTCATGGCTAAGCTCCTACACATGCAAAATGACAGGTTTGTGCAAGCAGATGAAGCTGCTATTAACTGATTTGCACATGCAAATACAATTTACTTCTGTATTCACTTGGAAATGTCTAACCGCAGGAAGAAAAACATTAGCATGCAAACCTGTGGCTGTAACTGCAGGCGCTGCAGCTGCAATTGAAGCCATGTGGCTGGGCCTTTGGGCCTGCATGGAGTCCTGTTCAAGTCAACTGGTCACCACAAGATATGCAGGAGAAGTCTATCCATGCAGATCTGGTTGTAGCTCAGATGGTGGAAGATGTATTCAAGCATCTTTGAAAATCTGGCCATAAAGCAGGACCTCTTTCCACTGTGAACTTTCATTTTAATTTCCCATCCCTTCCCAACTCCATTCAAGCTTTAGTACGTAGATATGATTGTTAATACAATTTTTATCTGTTTTGAGCAAATTCATACACAAGTAAATACCTATAGTCTCATGTGTTAAGCTAAACAGAGCTAAATATGCAATTTAAAGTGGGCAGCAGTAATATATAGCTAGTGGTTATACCATTCATCAGACCTGTCTTGCAACCATTCATCTGAGTAAACTATTAAATTCAGTGGTACTACATGAGGTCTCCCCATGAAAGTTTAGGGCTCTCAGCTGCTCACAGGATCAGATCCCATGCCAGTAAAAATTCCCAGATTTGTAGATTTTAAATCCAGCAGGAACCATTAGGATTATCTAGTCTGACCTCCTGTATAATTTATCATGGAACGGAATTAATTCAGGGATGTCCTAAGTACAATAGCTGTGGTTGAACTAGAGCATGTCTTTTTTAGAAAAACATCCTTGATTTTAAAATGTCCAGTAATGGAGAATCTACTACAACCCTTGGTAAATTGTTCCAATGATTAATTACCTCCACTATTAAAAAATGGCACCTTCTTTCTAGTCTGAATTTGTCTAGCTCCAACTTCCAACTATTCAATCTTGTTATACCTTTGTCAGCTTGATTTAAGAACCCTTTATTATCAAATTTCTGTTCCCCATCTAGGTACTTATAGACTGGGATCAAGTAATTCCTTTACCTTTTTTTGGATAAATTAAATAGATTGAGCTCCTTAATCTTTCATGTTTTCCAATCCTTTTGTCATTCTCATGGCTCTCTGAATCCTCTATAAATATTCAACATTCTTCTTGAAGGGTGGACTCCAGAACAAGATACACTGTTTCAGCAGTGGTCACACCAATGCCAAAGACAAATGTAAAATAAGCTCTCTACTCCTACTGGATATTCCCATTTATACATACAAGGATCACATTAGACCGTTTAGCCACAGCATTGCACAGGGACCTCATGCTCACCTGGGTATTCATCATGATCCCCAAGTCTTTTTCAGAGTCACTGCTTCCCAGAATAGATTCCCCGATTCTGTAAGTATGGTCTACATCAGCGACACTCAGACTGAGGCTCGGGAACCACAAGTGGCTCTTTAATGTGTCTCCTGCATCTCTTTACAGCACATAATATTAAAACACTGTGTGATTTAATTATTAACCAATCTACGTTATTAACCAATCTACGTTATTAACCAATTGTAGTTGATAAAATAATAATACTTGGTCAGTCATTTTGCTGTGAGAATTATATATATATTCACACACACACTAAATATTTCCCATCATACTGTTTAAATATGATTATATAGTACTATACTAAATGAAACAATGAATTCACACTACCGTGGTTCTTCTGGGTAATGCTGATTGCTAATCTGGCTCCAGAGCCACCGAGGTCTGAGCATCACTGGTCCACATTCTTTGTTCCTAATTGTTTGACTTTACATTTGACTATATTGAAATACATGTTATCTGATTGCGCCCTTCTTACCAAGCAATCCAGATTTCTTGGTATCAGTAACATGTTCACTTCATTATTTACCACTCCCCAAATCTTTGTGTCATCTGCAAACTTTATCAGTAATGATTTTAAGTTTTCTTCCAGGTCATTGATGACAATATTAAATACAGTATTGGGCCAAGAACCAATCCTTGCAGGATATTATTAGAATCACCCCAATTCAATTATAATTCTTTGTTTATGATTACATTTTGAAACCTATTAGGCATTTTAAACTGTTTAATGTATGCCATGTTGATTTTGTTTCTTAATTAAAATGCCTTATAGGGCCTAAGTATATTACATTAACACTATTAATTTTATCAATCAAATTTGTAATTTCATCAAAAATAATATTAAATTAGTTTGACACAGTCTATAGTCTATAAACCTATGTTGGTTGGGATTATATTACCCCCTTTAATTCTTTATTAACTGAGTCCCACATCAGTCATTCCCTTATTTTGTCTGGGTTTGACGTAAGTCTGACAGACCTAGAATTAATTAGGTAGCTCCATTTACTTTTTTTAAACACTGGCAAAACATTTCTTTCCATTGTCTAGAACTTCCTCAGTGTTCCAAGACTTATTAAAAATCAACATTAATAATCCAGAGACCTCATCAGCTAACTCCTGTAAAACTTTTGAATGCAAGTAATCCAGATCTATTGGGTTAAGGTTAGGGTTTAAAAATGTCTGACAGCTTATATAGCTTTAGCTTATATAGCTTTAGTAGCAGCTGTTTAATATTTTTGTTTTTTACTACTGGAATGGGAAGTATTCTGTCATCATCATATGATATGAATACATACATGTCATCTTGCTTTTTTCCAAATACAAAACAGAAATATTCATTCAACAGCCTTTTCTACATTATTATTCACAGTTCTATGGTTTCCATTTAGTAAGAGATCAAATACTATGGTTAAAGTTAGTTTGTTCCCAATATGCTTAAAAAGTTCTTTTTTATTGTTCTCAAGTCTGTTGGCTATAGAATTCTCTTTTTGTCCTTTTGCTTCCCATATCAATTTTCTACAATTCCTAACTTCTAGTTTATATTCCTTGCTTTCAACTTCCCCGTTTTCCATTTATTTATATATTTTATTACCAAGTTCCCTTCCCCTTTAAGTCAGACTGTTTTCTATTTTGTTGGTTTTTACCAACATAGCCTTCTTTCTCAACTGTAGCTTTTTGCTAAATGTTCTAGTAAAATGTTCTTAAACAGTTTTGAATTATCATTCATCTTTTTCTGTTTAATTTTTACCCACAGCTGATTTAGCTCATAAATATTTTCATATGAAAATGATCCTTTTAAAGCAGCAAATGTGTGTGTGTGTGTTTGCATATTATATATATATTTTGGTTGGGACTTTATTCTTTTTGTACATAAATATAATTAAGTCATGATCATTTGCACCTAAACAAGCACTAATTTTTAGTTCTGTAATCAATTCCTCTTTATCTGTCAATGTGAGTTTTCCCTTAAGTTGGATGCAACAGTTCTTGAGTTAGGAAATTGTCATCTATAATTTTTATAAATTCCAAATAAGTTTTAGTATAAGCAACATGAGGCCTCCTGCATGTGCCACTCAGACTGAAATGATACTACAGTGCCTTCTTTGACAGTAATCATAATGGCTTCAGTATAAGAATAATGACCATATAACATAATATTGTTGACTTCAATGACATTTTTATCTAGAGGCTTGTATGGCAAGGGTCTCCCCAACTGTACTTTATGAAGCCATGTGCAGTCCTGATCGTGCCATCCTTTCTCATGTGAATAACCACATTGATGTTTTAAAGGACTACTTGCATGGATATGGATCGCAGGACTGAACACATTGATTGTATAGGAGGTGCACTGGGTGTGTACAAAATAACAGTAATAGGAAGTCTGCCTGCAATTGACATAAAGCAGAGAAATAGGCTGAATCAGTCATCTGGAGACCTGTTCATGCCTGTAGGTTAATATATTTATTAGGGCTGTCGATTAATTGCAGTTAACTCATGTGATTAACTCAAAAAAATTAATCGCAATTAATCGCACTGTTAAACAATAGAATATCAATTGAAATTTATTAAATATTTTTGGATGTTTTTCTACATTTTCAAATATATTTATTTCTATTACAACACAGAATACAAAGTGTACAGCGGTCACTTTATATTATTATTTTTATTACAAATATTTGCACTGTAAAATGATAAACAAAAGAAATCGTATTTTTCAATTCACCTCATACAAGTAGTGTAGTGCAATCTCTTTACCTTGAAAGTGTAAATTACACATGTAGATTTTTTTTGTTACATAACTGAACTCAACAACAAAACAATGCAAAACTTTTAGAGCCTACAAGTCCACTCAGTCCTACTTCTTGTTCCACCAATCGCTAAGACAAACAAGTTTGTTTATATTTACAGAAGATATTGCTGCCTGCTTCTTATTTACAATATCACCTGAAAGTGAGAACAGGCATGCTCATGGCACTCTTGTAGTTGTTGTTGCAAGGTATTTATGTGCCACATATGCTAAACATTGGTATGCCCCTTCACACCTTGGCCACCATTCCAGAGGACATGCTTCCATGCTGATGATGCTCATTAAAAAAAAAGGCATTAATTTTGTGACTGAACTCCTTGGGGGAGAATTGTATGTCTCCTGTTCTTTTTTACCCACATTCTGCCACATATTTCATGTTATAGCAGTATCAAATGATGAATTTGTTAGTCTCTAAGGTGCCAACAAGTCCTCCTTTTCTTTTTGCGGATACAGACTAACATGGCTGCTACTCTGAAACCAGCACATGTTGTTCATTTTAAGAACACTTTCACAGCAGATTTGACAAAACGCAAAGAAGGTAACAATGTGATATTTCTAAAAATAGCTACAGCATTTGAGAAAGGATTAAGACTCTGAAGTGCCATCCAAAATCTGAGAGGGACAAAATGTGGAGCTTGCTTTTGGAAGTCTTAAAAGAGAAATACTCTGATGTGTAAACTATAGAACCATGAAAAAAGAAAATCAACCTTCTGCTGGTGGCATCTTACTCCAACAATGAAAATGAACAGTCATCGGTCCGCTCTGCTTTGAATTGTTATTGAGCAGAATCCATCATCAGCATGGATGCATGTCCTCTGGAGTAGTGGTTGAAGCATGAAGAGACATATGAATCTTTAGCACATCTGGCATGTAAATATCTTGCAATACTGGCTACAACAGCGTCATGTGAACTCCTGTTCTCACTTCCAGGTGACATTGTAAACAGGAAGCCGGCAGCATTATCTCCTGCAAATTTTAACCAAATTTGTTTGTCAGAATGATTGGCTGAACAAGAAGTAGGACTGAATGGACTTGTAAGCCCTAACATTTTACATTGTTTTATTTCTGAATGAAGTTTTTTTTTGTACATAATTCTACATTTCTAAGTTCAACTTTCATGGTAAAGAGATTGCACTACAGTACTTGTATTAGGTGAATTGGAAAATACTATTTCTTTTGGTTTTTTACAGTGCAAATATTTGTAATAAAAATAAATATAAAGTGAGCACTGTACACTTTGTATTCTGTGTTGTAATTGAAATCAATATATTTGAAAATGTAGAAAACATCCAAAATATTTAAATAAATGGTATTTTATTATTGTGTAACAGCACGATTAATTGCAATTTATTGTTTAATCGCTTGCCAGCCCTAATATTTATCTGTGTAGAGTTGCTCTGCATAGTTGTTTTAGCATAGTCCAAAAACAAAACAAAACAAAACTGGATCACTGTGTAGTCCAACTAGATATGTTTAAATGTACCTGCAACTGCAGTACTGGTCAAATGAAGTTGAAAGCCAATAAGAGTTAGGTGCCTGTCATTTCTGCCTTTGAAAATATCCCTCTATATTTTCAAAAGAACTCACCACCAAAACTCAAGCCAGATTTTCCAAAGTACTCAGCAGCTCCCATTGTGACACACATGAACAATGTTCTGAATTCTTTTGATAATCTGGCCCCAAGTGACTATTTTGTAAAGCCCAAGAGTCATTAACTATGTCCATAATAAAAACCATAGAGTGTTCAAGTGTGTTGTATATACTGAGATTTGTTTAACACTTTTTTTATTAGCCATATACCTCCCTTGCTGAGATTTTCAATTCAGCCTAAGGGTGTTATGCACCCAACTCCAACAGAGAACATAATAAATCCCAGTGACATGACTGGAAGTTCAGAACTGCACATACTAACCATGTGGACTGAGATTTTTGAGAGGCCTTGAGGAGTTGGGTGTCCTCCTCCCTTGGGAAAAAATTATGGTGAAATTTTGGCAAAGAGTGAAGTACCTCTGGATTTATGGAATAACTGTCAGAAGGATTTGGTCCATTCAGCCTACAGTGTTCATGTCTTTTACTGTTAAGGTATTTCCAGGTAATATCAAATGCACACTAAATCCAGTGTGAATATGAATATTTCACTGCTGATTAAAAAAAAGTTACAGGGAAGCTAGAACCTCTAAGGAATTCCAGGCTTATTGGTTATATATATCAAAACTCCTGAAGTTGATTTACTTTTGCACACTTCCAAATAGCTTGTGCCTGTCAATACTTGTCACTCATCTTTTCCTGGATGAGTATGTCTCGATCACGACAACCCAAGATAAACGAAGTGCCTGAGGATATAAACATGCATTAAACAGCCATGTATGCTTTGAATCACAAAGGGATGTAGGACTTAACTGACCAGAATAAAATAGAGAAATGGGAAACCTAGGTGAAAAGTTGATGTTTTCTTTGTTTCAATAATACTACAAGGGGAGAGGGTCCAAATGCTAGGTGAAAACTGTGAGAAGGAATCTCTGACAAGGGACTATATATTCATCTGTGTATACCCTACCTACCCACATATAGTCTAACCTATCTAGGTATCTACTAACTGTAGTATCTGAGCTCCTCACAGTCTCTACTGTATTTTATCTCATCACACCACTGTGAGCTAGGGCTGTACTATAACAGATGAGGAACTGAGCCTCAGATAAATGAAGGGCTTGTCTACATGGTGCTGGCAAAGTGGTGTGATTTGTAAAGTACTCTAATGTCCTGCGCTTTAACTGTCCCATGTATACCCTGCTGATATACTCTAAAAGGCACCTAATTCACATTAATGTAGCCATGTAATGCGAACTAGGTACATTTTAGAGAATGTGCCAGCAGAGTCGAAATGGGGCAGACAGGGTGCAGCATGTTGGAGTGCTTTAAACCTCTTTGGCATGCTTTGCCGCCACTGTATAGACAAGCCCTAACTGACTTGCCCAAGGTTGCAGAGGAAGTCTATGGCAGAACAGGAAACTGAAGCTAGGTTTCCTGTGTGACAGGCCAATGCCTTAACCAGTAGATCATCCTTCCTCTCTGCTAAACAACAGAGTCAGCTTACAGCACTGCAAGATGAAGTTCCCAAATAAATAAGCACATTTGTATTGTATCAGCTTTGATGGAAAACCATGGGAGCTGGTTACCGTCTCTAGACATATTCTGCAGGGGTAGATGTAGAAAAGCACACTATGGCTAGAGTGACCTTTACTATAGCTACACAATGTGCAGATTCTAGAGAGAAAGTGTGTGTGTGTGGGTGAGGAAAACATGGTCTATGTGATAGTGTCTCAGGAAGCTCGGAGGCTTTCTTTTCTCTCTAAGAATCAAACTACTTGGGTGGATGAGTCATTCCATAGTTTAAAACACAAGATTAACCCCCCTTTCGCCACCACTCCTGTGTCCAATCATTGTCTTAAAAAATTGCACACATGGACAAGAAAGCTAGTAAATTATAATCTTCAAGATTGAGACACACTTCTCTCTAAGGCTTTGAAATATGGAATAGTTTACACTTAAAGGTAATTGTTGCTATCCAGCAATATTCTTATAGGACTGCCCCCACTATCTTACCAGAGCACCTCACAAACAATGACTTGACCCTTAAAACATCCCTCTGAGGTAGGAAAGTGTTATGATGTCCCTAACAAAATAGTTTTCTTTTTAAGATCACTCAGCATCATAAAGGTACACATGCACAATGAGGTTTATTTTTGTAAAATTTTTGCCAATGTATAAATTTTACTTGACAGACCCTACAAACAGTATTTACTTTATTTATTTTGTTATTTAAGGTTCACCCTAGCTGGACAGGTTTCATAGCTATAATATGGATATAGATTGTCCGTGAGGGGGGTAAACTGACATCTAATTAGATTTCATGTTAAATCTAGATGCAGCAATTATGACTTTTGAATAAAAGTGGTTGTTATTTAGCAGGGTAGCCTAAGCAATGCGCATAATTATTATAATTATTGTGTACCTAATGATATCTAATAGGAATCAACATTGCAAATAAATGCTGTAAAGTATTCAGCAGGGTGGCCTGCACTTTGCTGAAAACTAAACAACAAAGGTTAATAAATATGTTTGCAGATATTGTTTTACAGGAACCCTGGGCAGCACTATCTGTTGGAGATTAGCTACATTAGGACTCAACAGACTAGAAAACATCCAGAATAATAGTCTTGGTACCAGTTTACAGTGGCTGTACATTAAAATAGCTAAACTGGATTCTCCCCTCTCCTGCCACATAGGTCCAAGTATAAAATAGATGGGTAATTTCTCTATAAAATCACTTAGTGGACAAAACTCTACCTCACTGAGCGAATGCTACAAATTAGAGACTGTGAACCTAACCAGACAATCAATTCTTCCATTCAAAATGTGTGTTTAATTCTGACTCTATGTAAAGTCTGAAGCAGATACAACCCTTTGAAGTGACGATTACAATCGCTGCAGATGATGCCTAACCCATTTGCAATGTATTAGCAAAAGAATTGCATGTATGTAATGAAGACAATGCCCACTGCTGATAGAAGTGACATGTTATAGATTTAAAACTGTATGTGATTACAAAGCATATTTCAAAACCTTCCACTTCCACAGCCTATTGTGTTTTCAATTATCTTCCAAACCACGGCAAACTAGAGAGAGAGACTTATCAAGCATAATATCCTCAAAGGCTTCTCACCATGCCTTCTTCAGAGAGGTCAGATACCCTATCGCAGTCAGCTATGCCATGGGAAAAACCAGCACAATTTACAATATATGCTGCCATTAATAAATGCTGTTAGCAACAATATGGAGAAAACACATAATTATATTCATAAATAGTTTTCAAATGAAATTTGAGAGTTTGTAAATTTTAATAAATTCTGATAGGGATTTATGAGCTGGCACAAAGGAGATAAAAATCATCCAGTCATATGTTCACTGGCATATTTAAGTGTATTGATTTGAACTTAAGTATATTAGGTTTTGGATAGCATATATGTGAATCCAAGGCTGCAAGTGAGTGGGGAGGTGCATGTATAAATAAAAGTCACCAACATCCAGGCAGACCATAAAAAGACCCAGTACCATTTAAGCCTTATAGTAGGGATAAGAGTGTGGGAGAAAGTAGAGGGATCACATAGGGCCTTCTGCATCCACAACCCATAACAGTGAGAATGCTCCATGCTGGTCCTAGACAGCCTGCTTTGGGGGTTGGGGAGGGGCATTAAGAGCAGTGAGATAATGAAAGGGATACTAGATTCATGGTTTTGCAGGCTCTGTGACTGGGAATTCCCCAATATGAGGTGAGGTTGATTTTCCAAACTAGAGACTGAAATAGTGGCAGTGGGTTGGGAGTGGGATGTAGGTGAATTCCATCTTTCAAATCCCCACTTAGTTTTCTACACAAATCCAGTGTATTTACAAAAAGAAAAGGAGGACTTGTGGCACCTTAGAGACTAACAAATTTATTTGAGCATAAGCTTTCGTGAGCTACAGCATCTGATGAAGTGAGCTGTAGCTCACGAAAGCTTATGCTCAAATAAATTTGTTAGTCTCTAAGGTGCCACAAGTCCTCCTTTTCTTTTTGTGGATACAGACTAACACGGCTGCTACTCTGAAACCAGTTTATTTAGGCTTTCTAGAGAGAGGGTGAATTTAATCCAAAGTGTAGAATTTTCCTACTATGGCATGGTCATCAGACACACCCATTGGTGGTCATTCTTTGCCATACTGCAGGCGTTTTCTGCTGCAAATAAAATCAATAAAAAGAGAACCTCTAATATAGCACAGTACAGGTAGAAAGGGAATGATATTGGTTAAGAGAGAAGGAAACATTTGCAAGCTCTGAAGTTTACAAGGATTTGGTGCACCTTGGAGTGTATATTTCAGTGGAGCACCAGCACATTTGAGAAGGCTGAGACCAGTAGGACGTAGTAGATAGGCCGTTGAATCTTCTGCCAGGTACGAAAGGGCATAGAATGGATAGGCCATCTGATTACCTCCTGTATTGGGGGTTTGTGGGTCACCATGTAAGGAAAAGACATCGGCTAAGGGCAGGAGGCCATTCTTACATGGACTTTCCATCTGAAGTGGTAGCTGGCCTCCTAATTCTTCATCTCTAATGGGGCTGGCTGAGGCCATAAGAAATACCAAGCATTAAGATAATAGGGAATGGTTGGAGATAGGCTGGGATGTATTTGAAGGGAACCAGCCAATCTTATTAGGGTGGGAAGGCTAATAGATTTGAATGTAATTCAGATACTTTTTGGAGGAGAATAATACATATCCATACAAATCGATATATTTGAATTTGAGATAAAACAACAGTCAAGTTAAATTAACATTATCTTGAGAATGGATGAACGCTTTTGTATGACATGTCATTGTGTACAATGGTGGACTATTATAGGATCTAAAAATGGCATAGGGAGGATCAGTTCACCCACACTTCAGAAAAGGGCTTTGTTCTGCAACCCCCCAATGCATGGCTCTCACAAGGAAGTCATTGGGAGTTCCACACATGGGTAGGGATAAAAGAATCAGCCTGAAGCATAGATCTTTCCTTGCCTGAGTCTGCTGTTGGCATAAGGCTAAGTAGCTTTAGAATAAAAGTTTTATTCCTCTGTATAAATATCATATACATGCCATAAATGCATAACTAGAAACAGTGCATTTCAACATATGCTTCAGCATATGGCCCTTTAAATATATGAGGCAGGCACCAATAACAATAATGAAATGAAATATGGCCTTTTACCCAAGTTGGGTTTTATTAGAAACTACTACAAGGTGCCATTGTCATGTTGAAAGTAATCAATCAACTGATTATTATTTTAAAACAAGAGGAAAAGCAGCAATGTTTTTCAGAACAAATAAGAGGTCTCGTTCTTGGCATAGCTTTCACGGGGCTGTGTGGGGGACAGTAAAATTATGAAGTCACTTCCAACTCAGAGAAGGCATAATTTTTTAATCGCAATTTTTTTAAACTACAAATGGAATTTATTTAAAAGTTCATGAATTAAAGATATGCTTAGAAATTGAGTCCAGCTTCCTAAAATTATATGTAATACATCTGTACAGTAAATTAAGCCAAATTCTATTTAAATTTTGATTGCTACCTCATAGCTATCAATTAACATACTGTATCCATAAAACATATGTCTTCAGCACACATTTGACATGCAAATGACTTCTATGCACATTATAAGCCCAATCCTGCCCTGAAGAAGAGTTGTGTATTACCATATCTATCGTAAAATCAAGTACTATGTTGTGCACTATTTTATCAGCAATTTTACTTTAGTAAACTCCACGAATTAAAGAATATCATAGTGTAATAACATGTAACATGCAACTTTCACAGACCACCAATGTTACATTCCAAATCAGACACCACAATGTTTTCAGTGATACCAATAATATTTTCAGCTTTGAGAGTCATCACTTTCTTCCTATTTTATTTCTTCATTGCTTCTTTAGGGTCAGATCATTTATTCCTTGCACACCTTAATCTTCCATTGACTTCAATGGATGTGTTAGGTTGCAAGGAATACAGGATTGGTTCCTTCCCAATTCATACAGCAAAGATAACAAAACTACTTCAGCACAAACTTTGTAAATGGATCACGAGGTGGGCCAGTGGGGATTAAAGGATTAAGAGTGAATTCCTACTCAGCATGAGTAAGAGTGGAAGCATCAGGACCATAGAAAGGCCCAAATCCTAGCTGCCTTACTTATGGAGTAGGATTACATAGGTGAGTAAGGGAAGCAGAATTTGGTGTAAGGTTGTTCTTGGGTTTTATGAATAAGCTAGGTTAATAAAACATCTGAGGTGACCTTGAAATGCAAATTCCAGAGAGGTTTGGAACTGGGGGCTGGGTTATAGACATAGGAAATTCAGATCCCTGGTACGATTCAGAAGCTCCTCTCAAATTTTAGGGGTGTTTGGGTTGGGTCCACCTCTGTGTGTATGCACAATATGTGTGTGTTATATAAATTCACACACAAAATATTAGAAATGACCCCAATCTAACCATGTCTTATATGTCTGTCTGTCTGTCTCTCATTCCCTCTCATATACACACACTATTTAATTGATTTAAATATTTGCAGCACTTTTAGTAACCTAGCCTCAGCTTATTGATTACTCTAGCTGCTGGGAGAAGGTTGTTGCTTCATTAAAAAACAGTGACTCAGCCTGTCAGCACAGTGGAGCCATTTGTACACTCAGGATAGGCTGCAGCACAATGCTGGAAACTTCTTTTTTTAAAACAAATGTAACTGATGTTTATTTGTTTGATTGAAACATGTTTCCACATTCTTGCTCAGCATTCAAACCCTGCTGTAATTACTAAGCGGCTTTTTCAGCTGTTGATGCTGTTCACAGTTTGCCAGTAATGGTTAGATTGCGCTACTTAGGCCAAGCCCATAATGTGGGGGCTACGCAGAGCTGCCCCACCTCAGAGGGGAAGAGTCAGAAGTGTTCTGCTTTTGGAAAGCTGAATACCTCCAGGAACCCTAGGCATTCATAACTACTTTCCTCTACGGGTGAGTGCATAACTCAGTGAAGATATGGCTTTGGCTTCTCCCTACTCTTTCTTGGATGTCATATATCACAGGGGAGTAGGGAGAGATCAGTTTCTGTACTCCCCAGACTGTAGAGGCTGCAATTCTGCCTAGCCATTACCACCACGACTGTATGTTGTATATAAAGGCTCCTTATGATTTCCCCCACCCATACAAGAGCCAAGATGTGGCTCTCAATGACCAGAACTAAATATTCCTTTTACAAGGTTTTTGTGTGTGTGTGTTTGTTTGTTTTTTTGCTGAGTTTAATTTTAGTTTAACTCCCCAAAATGGAGAACAATGCTGAAATGAATGGAATCGGATAGTTAAAAGGGAAGGCCACTTCAGAACCCAGGTTCTGTGCAATCGCTACTCCATTTACAACTGGTTTGCTAAAACCAATGTTACATCATTAGGCATATGGAGCAAGGATTCAGTAAGGTTTTAGGCCTGTTATCTGTATCCTGGAAAGAACAATATCCATGAGTTTAAGAGTAGCACTTAGATATGCAGTTATCTAATGTTCTACATATTATTGATGTTCTCTGCTATGAAGCAATGCTAATTTTAAAATAATGTAATTGCAAATGAAATATGCATGGGCAATGCTTGATTAAGAGAATGAATACAGTGTGAACAGCAGCTGAAGTTCTATTATGCAGAAGTAGTGCTAACATGGATAAAATTGATATATGTGTAATATGTAACCAACGGTCTCAGGCTTGGGCAACTGACCTGTAAAGCTCATCCAATAGAGAAAGGGATGGTCACTGAGTATGGTCTTTGCTGACTTGGAGAAGACATGTAATCTTGTATAAAGAGAATTAGGAGAATTAGTTTGCAACAGAGAGATATGCCAGAAGGATATGTCCATCTTATTCATGATATGTATGATGGAGTGACTACCGTAGTCAAAACCAAATGGGGCTGCCCAGAGGAAACATTGCTCTGTATAATGACAGGTTTCAGAGTAGCAGCCGTGTTAGTCTGTATTCGCAAAAAGAAAAGGAGTACTTGTGGCACCTTAGAGACTAACAAATTTATTAGAGCATAAGCTTATGCATCCGATGAAGTGAGCTGTAGCTCACGAAAGCTTATGCTCTAATAAATTTGTTAGTCTCTAAGGTGCCACAAGTACTCCTTTTCTTATTGCTCTGTATTAGGCCCTTTTTTGTTTTCAGTTGTTGTGGATGTGATAAGTGAGACTATACAAGGGAGCCACCTTTGTTGGGTACACTGATGACTTAGGGATATGTGCAGAAGACCATAAGACCCTGCAAACCAACTTTGGACAGTGACAACATAACTTTGAGCAGGCTGTGCTTACAGTGAATGTTGGTAAGATTGAGGCTTTGATAACTGAGGAAGGAGTACTGACCATTAGAGGCAAAAGGCAAAAAGCTGAGAAGTATGAAATAATTTAAATACTTAGGTTCAATGGTTGCTGACAATGATGCCTTCCTGACTCATTCCTGGTATCATACTAAAGCTGCTTGGTGCAAATGGAGGAAGCTTACCTTAGTTCTCTGTGATAAAAAGATGCCAATAAAGTTAAAAGGTAGGGCCTATAAAACTATAATTCAACCTATCCTAGTGTACAGAACAGAGACTTGACTAGCCACAAGAAAAGAAATCAGTAACCTCTCCCTACAGAAATGAAGATGTTAGGATGGTCAAATGGCGGAACACTCCATGATAGGAAGCAAAATGAGGCTATGTAGGAGCTAATGCAGGTTGTCCAAACTGGATATAAGTTGAGGGAGGCTAGGGTACATGTCTCTTCTTGACATGTCCATATCAACAAGAGTTATACTGGTAGGATGGCCCTTGCAATGACTGTGGACAGAAAACAACCAAGGAGGAGGCCCAAGCCTGGACCAGATATCAGTGAACTTTAAAGGGAGCAATTTCCATGACAGCTAGGTGTACAAACATGAGTTTTGGAAGAAGGCTATAAAAGGTACTGACCCTGACTAGAGCAGCAAGAAAGAAAATGGTAATGTAATAGCTATCTGTCATGAATGTATACATGCAAGCCCCAAATAAGCAAACTCTGAAATTATACAATCAACAGGCTTAAAATCCAACCTAATTTCACTAAAAAGTAAGTTTATTTGCACCTTCAGTTCTGACCATCAAAATTAGCTTTGTTACCAAAACTGAAGAATGAGCCTTCCTGTTAGGCTGTAGAGGCCATATGTTCCCAAATCCCATCTGCTGTATACCACGGTGAGAAGCAAACGGTCACTACTCCAGAGTAAATACACTGAAAAAGCCACAGCTGGTGAACCAAGTACTAATGTATTATGACCCCCTTAACATTTTCAAGATGGGATGGCAGCAGTGTATAAAATCTTCATGACTGTCATAGAAGAGTAAATGGAGGGTGTGACTATGTCTGCCCCTAGATACTGGTCTTGTATGTTTCCTCCCCACAATAAGAGGGGGATCAATGCCCACTGATGCCAATTTAAAGCTCCCATTGACCTCAACTGGTTTTGACTCAAGCAGATTTTTGTAAGAGTTCTGCTCAAATTTAGTATAAACGGACAGATTTTCAGATGTATACTGGGTGCTGAACTCTTGAAAATCTGGCAATGCTAGGACAGATTATGCTGGAAGGTTGACTGTAATTTGATCCCTATAAATGCAGAATATACTCGTCCACTGCATCTCTCTCTTTAGGACTCCATACCGCTGTAAAAGTAGAAAACAAGTTGACTTCATCTCTAACATGCAACAAGAAATACTAACACAGTACATAAGATAACACTGATAAAGATTTATTAGTTCAGGAAATGTCACATTTTATAGAATTTCAGTTGTCAGCAATTTCACTTTTACAAACAATACTTCCAAAATTAATAGAGATATGGAAATCTAGTACACACTAATTTTATTTACCTTGCTTTCCTAAACAAATAGGCTTCTTCTATTGATCATATCATCAAAAGTTGTTCTTCTGAAACCCTTTGGCAGGCAGTAAAACAAATTCAGCAGTACCACATTGTTTTCTTGTAATTATTTATCAGAGTTTTATAAGTTTTTTCTGTTTGTTATCAATATCTGCAAATCATTCATTGTACCAAATATTTATTAATCTCCTTATATGTACAATAATTGAGTTTAATAGTGTGATCTTTTGTTATCAGAACAACCTCAACAGAAGCTAGAAATGATGCCTTTGTTCTTTCTATATTGTTTTCATCAAAGAACCAGCTTCTTTATGGGATTTATTCTCTCTCCCCCTTTCACATGAGCCTTTAAGGTGTTGATTCTGCTAGACATCTAAGGGCATGTGTAACTCAAAGTATGTGAGTAGTTAATATAATGAAGGAGTTTTTAAGATACATTAGGAACATAGGTTTCAGAGTAGCAGCCGTGTTAGTCTGTATTCGCAAAAAGAAAAGGAGTACTTGTGGCACCTTAGAGACTAACAAATTTATTAGAGCATAAGCTTTCGTGAGCTACAGCTCACTTCATCGGATGCATTTGGTGGAAAAAACAGAGGAGAGATTTATATATACACACACACAGAGAACATGAAACAATGGGTTTATCATACACACTGTAAGGAGAGTGATCACTTAAGATAAGTCATCACCAACAGCAGGGGGGGGAAAGGAGGGAAACTCCCTGAAAAAGCACAAGAACAAATCCGCAGACACACCCCTGGAGCCCCGACCTGGGGTATTCTATCTGCTACCCAAGATCCATAAACCTGGAAATCCTGGACGCCCCATCATCTCAGGCATTGGCACCCTGACAGCAGGATTGTCTGGCTATGTAGACTCCTTCCTCAGGCCCTTCGTTACCAGCACTCCCAGCTATCTTCGAGACACCACCGATTTCCTGAGGAAACTACAGTCCATTGGTGATCTTCCTAAAAACACCATCCTAGCCACTATGGATGTAGAAGCCCTCTACACCAACATTCCACACAAAGATGGACTACAAGCCGTCAGGAATAGTATCCCCGATACTGTCACGGCTAACCTGGTGGCAGAACTTTGTGACTTTGTCCTGACCCATAACTATTTCACATTTGGTGACAATGTATACCTTCAAATCAGCGGCACTGTGATGGGTACCCGCATGGTCCCACAGTATGCCAACATTTTTATGGCTGACTTAGAACAACGCTTCCTCAGCTCTCGTCCCCTAATGCCCCTACTCTACTTGCGCTACATTGATGACATCTTCATCATCTGGACCCATGGAAAAGAAGCTCTTGAGGAATTCCACCATGATTTCAACAATTTCCATCCCACCATCAACCTCAGCCTGGACCAGTCCACACAAGAGATCCACTTCCTGGACACTACAGTGCTAATAAGCGATGGTCACATAAACACCACCCTATATCGGAAACCTACTGACCGCTATTCCTACCTACATGCCTCTAGCTTTCATCCAGATCATGCCACACGATCCATTGTCTACAGCCAAGTGCTACGATATAACCGCATTTGCTCCAACCCCTCAGACAGAGACAAACACCTACAAGATCTCTATCATGCATTCCTACAACTACAATACCCACCTGCTGAAGTGAAGAAACAGATTGACAGAGCCAGAAGAGTACCCAGAAGTCACCTACTACAGGACAGGCCCAACAAAGAAAACAACAGAACGCCACTAGCCATCACCTTCAGCCCCCAACTAAAACCTCTCCAACGCATCATCAAGGATCTACAACCTATCCTGAAGGACGAGCCATCGCTCTCTCAGATCTTGGGAGACAGACCAGTCCTTGCTTACAGACAGCCCCCCAATCTGAAGCAAATACTCACCAGCAAACACACACCACACAACAGAACCACTAACCCAGGAACCTATCCTTGCAACAAAGCCCGTTGCCAACTCTGTCCACATATCTATTCAGGGGATACCATCATAGGGCCTAATCACATCAGCCACACTATCAGAGGCTCCTTCACCTGCGCATCTACCAATGTGATATATGCCATCATGTGCCAGCAATGCCCCTCTGCCATGTACATTGGCCAAACTGGACAGTCTCTACGTAAAAGAATGAATGGACACAAATCAGACGTCAAGAATTATAACATTCAAAAACCAGTTGGAGAACACTTCAATCTCTCTGGTCACTCGATCACAGACCTAAGAGTGGCTATACTTCAACAAAAAAGCTTCAAAAACAGACTCCAACGAGAGACTGCTGAATTGGAATTAATTTGCAAACTGGATACAATTAATTTAGGCTTGAATAGAGACTGGGAATGGATGAGTCATTACACAAAGTAAAACTATTTCCCCATGGTATTTCTCCCTCCCACCCCACCCCCCACTGTTCCTCTGATATTCTTGTTAACTGCTGGAATTAGCCTACCTGCTTGTCACCATGAAAGGTTTTCCTCCTTCCCCCCCCGCTGTTGGTGATGACTTATCTTAAGTGATCACTCTCCTTACAGTGTGTATGATAAACCCATTGTTTCATGTTCTCTGTGTGTGTGTGTATATAAATCTCTCCTCTGTTTTTTCCACCAAATGCATCCGATGAAGTGAGCTGTAGCTCACGAAAGCTTATGCTCTAATAAATTTGTTAGTCTCTAAGGTGCCACAAGTACTCCTTTTCTATTAGGAACATAAAGAATCTTAATAGTGGTATTGGTCCATTACTAGATGGAAATGGTAGAATTATCAATAATGCACAAAAAGCAGAAGTGTCCAAGGTCTAGCCAAGAGTTTAAAGAGCTGGCTGAGAGCTTGCTGGACCATGCATGTCATTTTTTTGTAAGTGTTGGAGCACTGGGGAATTTCCAGAAGACTGGAAGAAAGCTAATGTTAAGCCAATTTTTAAAAAGGTAAACAGGATGACCCAGCTAATTATAATCCTGTAAACCTGACATTGATACTGGGCAAGATAATGAAGCGGTTGATACGGGACGCGATTAATAAAGAATTAATTCATGTAATTAATGCCAATCAACATGGAAAATATGAAAAATAGAACTTGTCAAACTAAGTTGCTGGGTTTTTTTTTATGAGATTACAAGTTTGGTTGATAAAGGTAATTGTGTTGATATAATATACTCGGACTTTTGTAAGGCATTTGACTTGATACTGCAAAACATTTCGGTTAAAAACTAGAATGATATAAAATTAACATGGAACACATTAAACGGATTAAAAATTGGCTAATGGATAGGACTCAAAATGAACTACTGTGATCCTGGGATGCATGGGATCCTGGGAAATCTCAAGGAGGAGTACAGGTATTTGGCACTGGTGCAACCACTGCTGGAATGCTATGTCCAGTTCTAGTGCCCACAATTCAAGAAGGATGTTGATAAATTGGAGAGGATTCAGAGAAAAGCCATGAGAATGATGAAAGGATTAAAAACCAGGCCTTTTAGTGATAAACTAAACAGATTGAACCATGAGTTTAACAAAGAAACTTCTAAGGAGTGACTTGATTATAGCTATAATTATCTGCATAGGAAACAAATATTTAATAATGGACTCTTCAATTTACCAGAGAAAAGTATAACATGATCCAATGGCTGAGGCTAGACAAATGCAGAGTGGAAATAAGACGTACATTTTTAATAGTGAGAGTAATGAACCATTGGAACAATTTACCAAGATTGGAGGTTTTTCTAAAAGATCTGCTCTAGAAATTATTTTGGGGAGGTTCTATGGCATGTGTTATACAAAAGGTTGGACTAGATGATCACAATGATCCCTTTTGGCCCTGGAATCTATGAATGGGACTGTTTATGTTCTTAAAGTTGCATGTGTCCTTGAGTAACTTGCTGAATTGGGGCCTGATACACCAGTACAATACTGACATTTCTCATCTCAATCTTTCATCCACAGCAATCAGGGGTTTAAAGATTTGTTCACGGGCCTCAAAACCAAATGTTACTTGTGAAGCTGAAGAATATGAAGAAGTCTCTGTATTTTTGTAATCTATTCTTGGTCTAAATCAGAGTGATAAAATTAATTATCTAGTAAGCAGTATGTAATAATGACCAGCATTAACTCTAGAAAATGAGTGGATCAGACTAAGGATTGTTTTTTCAGATTTCTTAAACTATAATGACCATGAGAACCACTGCATATTATTAAGCCTTTTAAATCTCTAATTTCTGATTCTGAATGGATTTAAATACATCTCCCCCATAAATCTCCTCTCAAAAAAGATATTTCCAAATTAATTTGGATTCCTGTAGACAGCTATATTCAAATGTAAACAGAAAATAAATGGATTTTTATGATGAGCCCAGGTTTGGGAGGATTATTTCACATCTCACTGTATAAATATGACCTACATTTTCAAAATAAATAATTTCCAAACATAGAATACTTTAAGAGGTTTAGGTACTGTATCTGGTCAATTCTTTACCATTGTGATTAAAATATATAAGAATATAGCTTCTGAAACATAAAAAAACTTTTTCATTAGCAGCTTACGTGCATAAGTATATGAAATAAAATAAATATTGACTAGATCTATACTACATTTTAGTTACAGTTGATTACAGACAGTTCACATTTTTCTCCCCATCTGCAGTCAGTTTTGTTACCCCTCCTACTTTAAAAATGTATATTAGAATAAACAGAAACAAATGTTTGAAGCTTGTGCCTGCTCTTTGCCAACGTGTTAAACATCAGTTTTCTTACACAGTTTATTTACAGTAGAAAACCTTGACATCTTTATACAAAATACCAGTGAAGAAAAACTATACTGAAAATGCAACATTTGCACATACTCATATGTTCCTAAGTAGCTTGCTGAATTGAGGCATGAAACACCTGTACAACAGTACAATTGTTCATAAATTCTGACATCTCTCATCTCACACTATCATCCAGGGCAACTAGGGATTTAAAATCTTACTCACTGGACTCGGAAACCAAATGCTACTTAGGAAGCTAAAGAATGTGAAGAAGTAGTGGGGTACCTGGGGTCTCTGCTTGGCACATGCAATTACAACTGCATGTGAAATCTTGTGTGCAAAAATCCACATTTTTGGTGGGCCTAAAACTGAGATTAGTTTGAATGTTAATACTTTCTAGATTTATGGTTACAAGGGTCCATTTCAGGTTTTCATGCTGGTACAGGAAATCAACACAGTGGGAAGAAAATAACTAAAATACTAACTCTGTATCCAGGTTCTAAGCAGGTGGTAGTAGTTTCTCAAACTAAGGTATAATAAAACAAAAATGTTGTACCTATTCTAGTGATGAATAACCCCGTAATATGACTATGACAGAAGTAGTTGGAAGGAAAAAGAATACATATTTTTAGTAAGTTTTGTTTGCTTTGAGAAGGTATATTGGACCAATTAAGAGATTAATGTTCCAGGGAGTTACCCTGAGGGCCTCCTCAGTTTTTAAATATGGTTTTTACTCTAGGAATTTTGCACGAGTAAGGGACGGACAGATAAATTCTAATATGTTTGGGATTTTGCCCTTTATTAAGTGTATGATTATTTATCATTCTCCTGAGGAAAGCACATGTGTGGTGATTCAAAAGAACACCAGTATTTTGAGACTCATCAGAACAACCCTTTGGTTGGTGCTCATCTCAACAAACTAGATGTGATCACTGGTAAACCAAAAACATACCAAAAACCATCAGCACAGAAAATATTTACTTGTTTTTCATCAATATTTCTAGTTCTTCTAACAAGTGTTAACTGGGATCCCAAAGCACCTGTTGGGTACAAAGATTTTTTTTTTTATTCTTGAGCTTTATTAAAGACTTGAGACTGTTTCTCTCTCTCTACCCTCTTGAAACATTTTATCTCATTCAGGTAAGGCCTAATTGACCTTTTATAAAGAAGCTCTTTATTATTTCTGAACATTAGAAATGGATAACTGATTAATTGCATTGATGTCATCAGGACAGATTGCCTTTCTCGTGCCTGAGAATTGTGTACATTATTAGAGCTATATGTGACTGATAGACATGGCGTTTTGGTTGCTTCCACTCACATTGCTTTCTATTGCGCAGAATCATGCAAGCCTGTTCAGGGTGGAATTCCACCAGGATGGTCTGTACATCCTGTCTGAGCTGCTGCAAAACTAGGCTTTTCTACACTTGAGGCCCTCCTAGAGCACAACAGCCAAGGGCGGCAATATTTGAAAATACCAGATAGTGCATGCATTTGGCCTGCATGTTTTTCCACATTATTTATATTTTCCTAATAAACCATGCTCCTGCCTAAGGAATTAAAATGCATCTTCTCTCATTGAAGCTGTACATAGGAATATTGAGAAGAATTTCAAGTTTCGCGATTGTGAAAGCTGGCAAACGGATTCAACAGTGGAATCCTCTTTTGAGAAGGGTAGATGACCTCTTTTGAGAAGGGTCTAGGGACACTTCTGCCTACCAGAAGCAGCTAGACTCCGGACACAACATTCTTCTTGCCTGGAAAGCACTGAGAGTTTCTTGCTCTGGAAAACATCCAAAGGTTTATGGCAAATTGGGCCATCCATTTCTGCTCTGGTAATTCATTCTGCTCACACTAATTGGGCAAGACAAGATACCAGAGTGCTGTTGTCTGGCAGACCTCAGACAAGGGTATTCCCAAGTTATTTGTAATCATTTAGAGCTTCCCCAACTGGAAGTAGATGAAACATTTTTATGCTCAGAGAGACCTCTTACAAATCCCCTGGCCTACTTCCCCTTGGTAAGGAAGTGGAGCACCCCAACCTGAGATGTCTGAAACCACTGCAGTGTGCTTAGTAAGGAGGGTCTGAGGCACTAGAATGGACGACCCAAAGTGAGACACTCTAGCAAGCGGAAGTGCTTGTGTCGTTTTGTTACAAAGGCTCCCCTTGCGTGCAAGCCTTTGTACCATACTTGAAAGAGAGGAGTCAGCCCAGAGGGAAAGCCTCTTTTCATGCTCTGGGTAATGCTGGTGGGCCACAGTGCTGCCCAGGATGCCTCATCTGAGAAAGAAGTGAAATTTCGCCAAGACAAATCTGTATCGTGTCAGCTGTTTTGATGAGAGAGCATTAGCACCTTCAACTAAGGCCAGGATATGAAACAAGAGGCAGTTGCATAAAACAAGGTAGACGATACAACAATACTCACGCCTCACTAGAAAATTAGGTCGGTTTATCACATCGGTCAGGGATGTAAAAAATCCATACCCATGAGCTGCATTGTTAAGCTTTTCTAAGTCTCCATGTGCACAGTGCTACGTCAATGAAAGATTTCTTCCATCAACCTAGCTACCACCTAAGGGAGGTGGATTGACTACAATGACCAGAGAACCCCTCTGGTTGGTGTAGGTAGCCTGTACCCTGAAGTGCTGCTGAGGCTCACCTGTGCTGCGTTAGCATTTTAAGTGTAGACATACTCAGTATTGGAAATACTATGCCATTATTCCTCAAGTTATAAACTATTTATCAGCGAGCTTTTGAATAAGTGATGGATTAAATTACTCAATACTACTTCAGTTAGTCAGTAATTAGGGATGTTTATTGGTTGGATATTGCATAAATAGTTAGATATAACCAGTTCTCAAAAAAGACAATATTTCCATTTTATTATGTTGGGTTTGGTTGCAACTTGTGTTATGCATACATCTATACCTCCCCAGGTGCAGAAAAGCAGGTATTTATTAAAAAAAAACCATCAGTGAACCACATATAGTATAATCATGACTGTCAGTAAAACTGGGTTCTTATTGTTCAGTTTGTCATAACAGCTGCAATTTTGGAAACAATACAGTTAGGTACAACTAACTTAGAGCATCCAGTTAAACTATTTGCAAAATGTTGCACATCAGTTTCTGGAAAGGAAACTTTAATGCAGTCTGGGAAGTTAAAATGGTTTCCCCTAAATTTGTCATGAATAATAATTGTAAAGGGTTCAGGGATTGCTTTTTTGCTATCCCTAGCAACATATCAATGGCAAATGGCCCAAAAATCCTTACAAGAAATTAATTACACAGCCAGAACCAACATTTTAATTAAGATACATGCTACCTTTTTAACTCCATGCATCTGAAGAAGTGGTTTTTTTACCCACAAAAGCTTATGCCCAAATAAATCTAAATGGGGGGAGGGATAGCTCGGTGGTTTGAGCATTGGCCTGCTAAACCCAGGGTTGTGAGTTCAATCCTTGAGGGGGCCATTTAGAGATCTGGGGCAAAAAAAACTGGGGATTGTGCCTGCTTTGAGCAGGCGGTTGGATTAGATGATCTCCTGAGGTCCCTTCCAACTCTGATATTCTATTCTAAATCTGTTAATCTTTAAGGCGCCACTGGACTGCTCATTGTTATTGTAGGAGGATAGACCTAGTAAAAAGGTTTTTAGGTTATACACAAGTTGAACAGTGTGCAGCATGCACAGTATAGTTTTGAGGAACAAAGTATGAATGTTTCCAGGGAAGAACATTTAATACAAGTTCAGTGGGGTTTCCTTTCCCCTTGGTCGTAAGAAAACTTTTGGGGCAGAAACTCAGCTGGTGTAAATCTACACAGTTTTATTGGCTTCAAAGGAGCTAGGCTGATTTCCAGCAGCTAAGGATCTAGCTCTTTGTCTAAAATGGAGAAGAGCCAGGGAGAACACACATGGGGTTCATCACAAACTAGGAGAAACATTTTGTGGGAACCACTTATTAAAATATTGGCTCTATAGAGAGGGCAGATAGGGGGAGGGTTAAAGTTCAAGGTTAGCTTGGCGTGTCACTCAATGTCTGCCTGAATCTTATCTCACCCTTCTGATCAGCAGCATTCAGAGTCTCAGAAGAAAGATCTTGGAAGAACAAGGCGGCAAGGACGTGAGTGAAAAAATGTGGAAGGGCTAGGGAAAATAATTGCTGCAGTGAGTGAGAAACATTTCTCTGTTAACTTGTTTTTATTTTTAAAAATCATCTTTTACCTTACTTGTGAATAAGTAAACACAATACAGTACCATCAAACATTTACATTGTTGGTACACAAAATACATTTTATGTGGTTAATGTACTTAAAAAGGACTTTTAGGGCAAGAGTTTTAGTACTGCTTCTATATAAATTCACATGAAAAACTGCAGGCAAATAATTTGCACATATAATTACCTCGATTGTGTACAGTGCTATGCATGAAATTGACCATTAGTTTTGAAAATTCATTCAAACTTAATCATAGCATGTTCTTAGAACAGAAGATACTCCAGCACAGCAGACGATATATATAGAGAAAGAGATTGAGCTTTTAATGATGCCCACTGTCCATGGGACAAATACCAAATTTCCCATATCATCAATTAATTACTCTATATGAGACTATATAATCAACAACAACCTTGAAGAAAAAAAATACTCCAAAAATACTTTGTCTCATACAAAATCCCAGATCCCTGAACTATCCAATATTATTCATGTTGATCTTTCTCATCAACAACTTAACTGCATCTTTCTTGCTGTATCTTCCCCAATTTTTTTTTTAAATTTAAAAATACCAAATGCTTTTGATCCTCAGATACAACTATCTTAGAAACAGCACAGGCGTATGGTTTCCCCAGTATTGTTAATTTTGTTCACGTTTTTACCCTAATTACAACAAGCTAATGTAAATAGGTTTTCATTGTGTTTGTGGAAAGAGCAAGAGTCTGGGTTGGGAAAGATGAAGAAGTGACAGCAGTGGGGAAGGGCAGAAACAGGGAACAGCTGATACAAAAATGGCAGCAGTAGCCTTATCTCCAATTACACAGCCTAGCCACCACATAGTGATTTGTCTCCATCCCCAGACTAGTCATCGTGGGGTCCCATCAGTCCCTACATAGGGTGATGTCTACTAAATAAGTTAGACATGTTATCATCAATTGTAGTGTTATTTAGAACAGGTGTGCAGACTAGGAGTCACTTGTCACCATCCATCAGCAGTACTGATCTGGGCAATGGGCATGTGATTTAAACTGTTCAGGAAGGACAGGCAGGGCAGAAAAGGTGGGTTAGTTGCATTGTATGTAAGGGAGCAGTATGACCGCTCAGAGCTCTGGTATGAAACTGCAGAAAAACCTGAGAGTCTCTGGATTGAGTTTAGAAGTGTGAGCAACAAGGGTGATGTCGTGGTGGGAGTCTGTTATAGACCACTGGACCAGGGGGATGAGGTGGACGAGGCTTTCTTCCGGCAACTCACGGAAGTTACAAGATCGCAGGCCCTGGTTCTCATGGGAGACTTCAATCCCCTGATATCTGCTGGGGGAGCAATACAGCGGTGCACAGACAATCCAGGAAGTTTTTGGAAAGTGTAGGGGACAATTTCCTGGTGCAAATGCTGGAGGAACCAACTAGGGGCAGAGCTCTTCTTGACCTGCTGCTCACAAACCAGGAAGAATTAGTAGGGGAAGCAAAAGTAGATGGGAACCTGGGAGGCAGTGACCATGAGATGGTCGAGTTCAGGATCCTGACACAAGGAAGAAAGGAGAGCAGCAGAATACGGACCCTGGACTTCAGAAAAACAGACTTTGACAACCTCAGAACTGATGGGCAGGATCCCCTGGGAGAATAACATGAGGGGGAAAGGAGTCCAGGACAGCTGGCTGTATTTTAAAGAATTCTTATTGAGGTTACAGGGACGAACCATCCCGATGTGTAGAAAGAATAGTAAATATGGCAGGTAACCAGCTTCGCTTAACAGTGAAATCCTTGCTGATCTTAAACACAAAAAAGAAGCTTATAAGAAGTGGAAGATTGGACAAATGACCAGGGAAGAGTATAAAAATGTTGCTCGGGCATGCAGGAGTGAAATCAGGAAGGCCAAATCACACCTGGAGTTGCAGCTAGCAAGAGATGTTAAGAGTAACAAGAAGGGTTTCTTCAGGTATGTTAGCAACAAGAAGAAAGTCAAGGAAAGTGTGGGCCCCTTACTGAATGAGGGAGGCAACCTAGTGACAGAGGATGTGGAAAAAGCTAATGTACTCAATGCTTTTTTTGCCTCTGTCTTCACAAACAAGTTCAGCTCCCAGACTTCTGCACTGAGCAGCACAGCATGGGGAGGAGGTGACCAGCCCTCTGTGAAGAAAGAAGTGGTTCGGGATTATTTAGAAAACCTGGACAAGCACAAGTCCATGGGGCCGGATGCACTGCATCCAAGAGTGCTAAAGGAGTTGGCGGATGTGATTGCAGAGCCATTGGCCATTATCTTCGAAAACTCATGGCGATCGGGGGAGGTCCCGGATAACTGGAAAAAGGCTAATGTAGTGCCCATCTTTAAAAAAGGGAAGAAGAAGGATCCTGGGAACTACAGGCCAGTCAGCCTCACCTCAGTCCCTGGAAAAATCATGGAGCAGGTCCTCAAGAAAGCAATTCTGAAGCACTTGGAGGAGAGGAAAGTGATCAGGAACAGTCAGCATGGATTCACCAAGGGCAAGTCATGCCTGACTAATCTAATTGCCTTCTATGACGAGATAACTGGCTCTGTGGATGAAGGGAAAGCAGTGGTCTTATTGTTCCTTGAATTTAGCAAAGCTTTTGACAGTCTCCCACAGTATTCTTGCCAGCAAGTTAAAGAAGTATGGGCTGGATGAATGTACTAGAAGGTGGATAGAAAACTGGCTAGCTTGTCGGGCTCAACGGATGGTGATCAATGGCTCCATGTCTAGTTGGCAGCCGGTATCAAGTGGAGTGCCCCAAGGGTCGGTCCTTGGGCCAGTTTTGTTCAATATCTTCATTAATGATCTGGAGGATGGTGTGGATTGCACCCTCAGCAAGTTTGCAGATGACACTAAACTGGGAGGAGAGGTAGATACGCTGGAGGGTAGGGATAGGATTCAGAGGGCCCTAGACAAATTAGAGGATTCGACCAAAAGAAATCTGATGAGATTCAACAAGGACAAGTGCAGAGTCCTGCACTTAGGACAGAAGAATCCCATGCACCGCTACAGACTAGGGACTGAATAGCTAGGCAGTAGTTCTGCAGAACAGGACCTAGGGGTTACAGTGAATGAGAAACTGGATATGAGTCAACAGTGTGTCCTTGTTGCCAAGAAGGCCAATGGCATTTTGAGCTGTATAAGTAGGGGCATTGCCAGCAGATCAAGGGACATGATCGTTCCCCTCTATTATACATTGGTGAGGCCTCATCTGGAGTACTGTGTCCAGTTTTGTGCTCCACACTACAAGAAGGATGTGGAAAAATTGGAAAACATCCAGGGGAAGGCAACAAAAATGATTAGGGGACTGGAACACATGATTTATGAGGAGAGGCTGAGGGATCTGGGATTGTTTAGTCTGCGGAAGAGAAGAATGAGGGGGGATTTGATAGCTGCTTTCAACTACCTGAAAGGGGGTTCCAAAGAGGATGGACCTAGACTGTTCTCAGTAGAAGTGAGGAGTAATGGTCTCAAGTTGCAGTGGGGGAGGTTTAGGTTGGATATTAGGAAAAACTTTTTCACTAGAAGGGTGGTGAAACACTGGAATGTGTTACCTAGGGAGGTGGTAGAATCTCCTTCCTTAGAAGTTTTTAAGGTCAGGCTTGACAAAGCCCTGGCTGGGATGATTTAGTTGGGGATTGGTCCTGCTTTGAGCAGGGGGTTGGACTAGATGACCTCTTGAGGTCCCTTCCAACCCTGATATTCTATGATTCTCTTTTCACAGAGTTTGGTTTGTTTTATTCAGCTCAGCAGATTTCTCTCTCTCTCCCATAAAGTTATTTTTAGGGCTTAAAAATGCCACAATAAAAATCAAAATGTTTTGTTCCCTTGAGGCCCCACTGCTGGTATCTCCCAAAAGCTAAGATGTCAGTTCTTGGGTTTAAAGTTTGATTTATGGTTGCACATGGCTGGGTGGAAAACAAGTGTTGTTTCTGTTTGTTTTTCCTTTTTTTTCTAGTTATATTTAATGTTTTTTAACTTTGCTCTGATGTTCTAAAAACCCTGGCACGAAGTGTAAACACAGCCATTGCACAGGGATAAGGACGGCTTTCTTATCAGAGTTATTTCACCTTTACCCCAATGGGAGGAGCTGTTGTTCAGCATGTGGACTCACCCCTAAGAAATGCAGTTTGGGACTCTAGGGTATTATGCATAACTTTCCCTTTATAACTTTCATTTGTTTCTAGTTGCTTCATATAATTATTAAAGGATGGAAAAACTCAGAGGGATCCTGAAACTTGCATTCGTAAATCTAGGCTCATTGAAGGTTTTGACTTGTTCTGAAGGAATCAGAATAATTAGCAATATGGAAAAGAGGTAAAAATATAAAAGCATAACATTTTGCTACTGAATTCCTCACTAGATTAGCTCATTTCTAAAGGTAGATTCCAGTTTTATACCAGTCCCCCATATGCATCTGGGATCAGGGGTATAATCCAATAGGGCCTCCAATTGGCCTCTACTCATGCATACTCAACTTTCTGAGAACACACTTTCTGTGCACTAATGTACACACATTAGGTGATATTATTTTATGAAACTTTATGTTGCAGTAGCACCTAAAGGCACCAGGGTCCCATTGGTACCAGGCACTACACACACAATAAAAAGAAAATCATTAATTCATTCCTGTGAAGGTGTTAGAATTTAAAGGCACAAAATCCATTTGGCCCATGGGCTGGGTGTGTGCACAGATGAGTACTAGCATGCAGAAAGTGTGCACATGTGCAAAACTGCACATGTACATGTGATGGCTGGGGTCTGACAGTCTCAAAGATCCAAATTCTTCAATTGATTAACAAGCTCAGGTCACGGTGCAATCAATGGGAACTGAGCATACACACCTGCAGGAAGAATTCAGTTCTGAATGTGTGACATTTTTAAACCATTGAAAGCTTTGCTCCATTGAATTCATTGTAATCCATTTCTATACAGAAAAGGCGACCTACAGCAGATGAAGATCAAGGAAGTAGATGGCATCATATACAAAGTTTGCATCTTCAAACACAGGGGGGGGCAAATAAAAGGCACTGTGGCTGGCCTTCCATGCCTTCCCTTAAGTTTGCCCCTTACTTTATTATATAAAATGAACAATAGTAACACAGCTCCTATAGTCTCCCATCCCTATTGTCTTCTCTCCCACATCCCCCAAAGGAAAAACTTCTCTTCTGAATGCTGAGCAATCTCTCCCTTATCCAGCAAAACTCTTAAGCATGTGCTCAACTTTGAGCACGTGGCTACAGTAGGACTAATCACACGCTTAAGTGCTTTGCTGGATTGGGGGCAAAGTGTCCAGCTGCTTGCAACCCGTAAAAGAACAAAATCAGAAAGAAAAGAATTTAGACCGTCCAATGTTTTGTCCTTTTTGCCATCTAATTAAAAAGTAGTATCACAATCCAGCAGAATGTTATTAATCTCTAACACATTAGGGGAAGATACTACCATCCTCACTTCCAATGTACCTTACACTACAAGAAGTCTCACTGGAATAATAAATGACTTATTTTGCAATACATTGCTCTTTATAGAATTATTTTTTCTTCGTGTCTCATAAAGCCAAAATAAATATAAATAAAGTGGGTAAATAAAGAAATAGAAGGATAGTAGGTACCCAAGAGAACTAGTCAGTGGGCCTCATTTTGTTCTCCCAACACTTTTACACTGGTGTAATTCCATTTGCTTTTACTTTTGGTTTACACTGGCATAGGTGAGAAGAGAATCAGGAGCAATGTGTATTTTTGTGCATTATGGAATCAGTTCAACACCCCATCTTCCTCCTCCCAACCTATAAGGGTCAAATATGTGATTGCCATTTTGTACATAGAAGCAAAGAATTCAGGAATGAATAGTGTCTTACTACAGTCAATTTGAATAAGTCATGCACAACAAAATTCCAGATATTAATGTCCGTATCAGAAGACTGCCTGATGCTGTTACAATATGCCTTGTCCTAATTTATATTGAACTGACAGCTGCACTTACCTAAAATAAATACAGTGCATGTGCAGTTGGTGTTAATACATGTAAAAAGAAATACTTAAATACAATATATATATATATTTTAAATTCAGGCATCTGTGATTTGTATTTAAAACACTGGAAAGAATGCAGTGCTTTGCTGAGTGTGGAGATTTCAAATCATTTGCATTATTCAATGGTGAATGAGAAGAAAAATAAAGTAGATTTTCTTTAAAAACAAGACAACATTTTTCATTGAAGTCTAAATATTTTTTGACTCAATATCATTAGGCGATCATCTATAATAAGAATGTACATTTCATCCTGTGTGTGTAGAATTGAGATATTCCCACAGATTTACTACATTTTAAGGCTAGAATAATTTAAAAAACAGAACAGGCCTGATGAGTTGTAGTAGCATAAAGCTCCTGTAATGGAATGGTGACAATGGAGCCATAGGGACCAAAAATAAATAAATAAACAAAATCAACACACAACGCAGGTACAAGTAGTAAGTTTTGACAGTTTCCACTATTAAGTCTGGCAAATTTAATCAGTTTTGTAACCACGACCTACTGTAGACAAAAAAATTACTGTGTTTTGACCAACTTTTCAAACAAATCCTCTCTTCTCCTGACTGGGGAAAAAGATGTAGAAACATTTGATGGGCTCCTAGCCAAACACAAATCTTGCTTGTATGGTTTTGGTTTTCCACACAAAAGTTTTATGCAGTTATATTAATATATTTTAAATTCTGATCAATTTCAATTTATGACCTGGATCCATAGATCTTGCATTTCTGTGTGGCTCCATTGACTTATGCCAGTTACACCAGCTGAAGATCTGCCAATACATAAAAAAATCCATATTTTTAATTATTCTGTCGTTCTCTTCCCTATACGCGTGTGTGGCGACAAACAGCTAGAGGTTTATACATCTTCCTTGAAAATATAAATTACTTGGGCAAAGTGAGCTGTAGTCTGTGAGGTATCTTGACACTTGACAAAGTAAGGCTATGGGGAGAAATGTAAGTGCTGATCATTAGATTATAGCTGAAGTATTCTTTTTTCCCCAGCTATGTTCCCTTGAGACCCAGGTGTTAATAAAATCAAACAAAATGAAAATGGGTAAATTATTGCAAGCTATGAACACCTACATTTTGCCACGCCTCACTAGTTTCCAATACCACCTCATTCTTCAGATTACCAAAGAAAAAGATGCAATTTCCTTCTGTAGACTAGGTGGTGCAAGGGAAGGACAAAAGAGACAAGATATTGCAATCCAAAGGTCAGTGACCCAGTCACTTGTGTAATTACAGCATTTCATTTATATTCTACCAGTCTGTTGGTAAATTGGTGGCTAAAAATAAAGCAATGTTTAAAGTCTTTCATAGCTAGCAACAAAGCTCTAAGGCCAGAATATCAGATAAGGAGAGGAAAGCAGGTACCAGCTGTAATTTATTTTCTAAAAATAAAAACATACCTTACACAAAGAACCAGGTCAGATCTGAAACAAGGTTACATCTTGTCTCCTCACTTCAGAATTTCTGTGAATAGATTTGATCCCTATTCTAAACAGTAGAGACTCTGTTTGAAAGGCTTCAGATTCTATAAGAAAAGTTTCTGAATGCAATAAGCATCCAATTTAACCTCCCACAATGGATAGAATTTACACCTTCTTCAGACTTAAGTATATAATTTTTGTCCAGTCTAGTTGACTTTTCCTAGCCTTGCATGATCAAACTATCCTGAGATCGCATCCCTCTGCTGCTTTCTGACATATAACAGTCTCAGACTTTCCATAATGATCTGCAAGGCTAGAAGAAGTGAGATGGTGGGAGAGCCAACAAGACAGTCTTGAATCCCAAGAGAACCACATAAATGCTGTGGGTAAGTTAATGCTGAACTTGTCCTCATTAAATGACTTACCTTTCTCTGGATCTGGGAGTTTAATTTGGACCCATCTCTGGGCATATGTCAGTAGATTTTTTTTTAATGTCCAGACTTCATTTGTGTCCCAACATCAACTGAGCTATGCTGATTCACACCAGCTGGGAATCTGACCCTATATTTGTATCATGTTATTTGGGGGCAAGATTCCCATTTAGAGCAAACTTCTGCTCTTCGATCCTCACTACAGCCCTCTTATGCATATTCTGAACTTGTTCCATTTATATCACAGTAAGTGAAATAGAGATCCACAAGGCAGAGATCAAAGAGAATTTTGCACTAAATTCCATAGTTATGTACCCTTCATTATATCTACACTTCACGATGGAGGTGTAATTCCTAGCTTGAGGAGACATTCTCGTGCTAGCTGATCCAGTCAGTGTACTAAAAACAGAGCATGGCTGCAGCGGCACAAGGGGCTGACTCCTCCCAGTATATATCCATCTGAGATACGAAGCACGCTCTCAGGGCAGCTAGCCCATCCCACTGCTCACACCACTACAGCTACACTCTATTTTTAGAACATTAGTTTGATAAGAAATAGTGCAGGGGGTCTCCTCGAGCTGGGAATCAAACCCCCAGCTCCAAGCACAGATGTCCCATTAGTCAAAGACAAGTTAAAGATGACATAGTACCTAGCACTCTTCCCTATGATGTAAATGGCAGAACTATTTACTTCAGGCAGAGCTGGAATAAACCCATAGTACAGATACTCAGGTGATGAAACAGGATGATCATAATGGACAAGTAAAGTGCATCACAACATTACTGACTGTAGTGGGAAGGGAGTGGTTTAAATATCTTTTCCAATCATTACATTTCACACAAACATTATTAGTTAGGTGGTTATGGTTTATCCACTGAAAATAAACATAACTTTGTTTAGTTAATACTTTGACACACAGTGTAACTACCACCCTAGTGGAATTAGGAGTCATTTAATAATCTTGCTATAGCGCAAGGCCTTTGTGCCTTTATTGTCCTTATATATGAGGGTTTGAATGGTAAAAATAGGGTATTGCCCCTTATCTGAGACTGGACATCAATGAATTAATGACATAGATATTGAAAATTGGGTTTTCAGTTTGCACTCTATTATACACATCTGGTTTACATTTCTTTTCTTGTTCTATTGCTTGTCTTTTTAAATAGCCATTTAAAATGTGTTTTGCAATTTAAATTTTTCCCCCAAGGAAGTTTTACAGTGAAGAATTGTCAATTGTCAATAAACATTTCCCTAAAAAATATAAAAACTATCGCGTTCTACAGAGGACTTTGGGTGCCCATATTTGTAGGGTCTAGGGATCCCTTTCCTAAAATGATATATAATTCCTTTGGGCTTCATCAGTGACATGACTGCTGAACTCTAAGGGCCCAGTCCAAACAAGGCACAAGATTCCATCTTCAACATATCAGAGCAGGCACTCAGCAGCCTGTAGGATTTGGCCAAAAATGAGCAAGGAGCAAAGGATCAGACCTTTCATGGAACCATTAGGCACAGTTCTGATACCGGGGCAGTGTTGTACAGCACTTTATGGAATGAATTACTCAGCCACTCAGTCCTTTGCTAAGTGTGACCATGGTTTCACTGGAATTTTTGTCCAAGTAAACTCTGCAAGATTATTCCTTAAAATAAGTATTGCTTATGTAGCCTATTGCTTCTCAATATACTAGGTGATGTTGTGAGCTCAAGAGATGAAAAAAGGGCTCACATTCCTCCGCAAGACAATGAGCAAGAGTGAGCCGTGGGATACGCTGTGTGGAAATATTCAATTTTGCAGGAATCCAAAAGGAAAACAGACTCTGTCCTGAAGAACCTGCAAGCTAAATGTAGATAAACACAACACAAGGATGGGGTTAAAGGCAGGCAAGGGGTACAGAACAAGAATATGCGGAAACTTTGACTATTAATGCTTGATACATCAGAAGATTCAAAGACTTATTAAGGCTTGGCTTGACAAAGCCCTGGCTAGGATGATTTAGTGGGTGTTGGTCCCCTGCTTTGAGCAGGGGATTGGACTAGATGACCTCTTGAGGTCTCTTCCAACCCTAATATTCTATGACTTTTTCTTAATGTGTTAATAGACAAACTTCTTAATAAAATGACTCAAAGTGTCATGGAAATCTAGTTCTGTTTTCTCAATGAAAATCTCAGCAAAAAAGTTTGAATTCTCTTTAAGCTAGCTGCACAGCTGGTCAAATAAAATAATTTTTTTCTGAAAGTGCTGACCCTTTCTTCTGCCCCAGTCAACATTTTGAAGTATTTCAAACAACTCTTTTTTATAGCTAGGAGCTGATAATTATATTGGAGATATTTTTGAGGGGCCATTATGTAGTGGGCGGAAGACACAAGAGTTGTTGATCATGGTAGGGAGTGATGGAGGGTCACAGAGGAGGGAACGAGCGAAAGGAGGAGGTGAGAAGATTCTAAGCGGGCAGAAGGGCTGGAGAAAGAGGGAGATGAGGTGCATGGTGGGCAGGTTGTGAGTCAAGTCAGCAGCAGAGGGCTGAGAAATATATTCACCTATGTGCCTGCATGTATATCTGAGATACACCTTATAATTCTTTCCTTTGGCATATAATTCATGAGAATGTAGCAGGGCTCCTTAATCCATCTGTGTGTGTGTTCACCCCAAAGCATGTGGTCACCACAAAAAGTCAGCATTTCTCAGCCATTACCAGGCACTGGTATCTGAGATATCCCAGTTTCCTCTCTACTTAGAGTAAGAAACAATCATTGGCAAATGTCGACTTTTCAGTAGTGACTATTGCTTGCAAATATAGGTTTTACATACCTGTGCATAGATAACATTCATGTGTGTATACATCACACACAAAGACATACTTGATTTTAATAAAATGTATATTGAAAAATAGCATTGAAAACAGATTGCCAACAATTTTCCAAGTGGGGGAAAAATCCAGAATAGATAAATACATGTTGTTGATCTGCAGAACGTGAAGTGTATTAAATACTGCAATTAGAACAGAAGAGTAGACATTCTGAACTCAATACAATTTCTTTGAAGATGAAAGTCATTAGATTTCAGTGAGAAATTGGAGTAGAAATTCCAATTGACACAAAAATATTTAACCTGCATTCTACAGTATTGTGAGCACTTGGTAGTATGATTAACAATAGTGTAATTGTAACTGCAAAGAAGAAGAAGAAGAAGAAGAAGAAGAAGAAAAAAATGGATTCCAGAGGTTCTCAAACTGTGGGTTGGGACTCCAAAGTGGGTCGCAACCCCATTTTAATTGAGTCACCCAGGGTTGGCTTAGACTTGCTGGGGCCCAGGGCCAAAGCCTGCACCCCACCACCTGGGGCCAAAGACCAAGCCCAAGGGCTTCAGCCCTGGGCAGCGTGGCTCAGGTTACAGGCCCCCGGCCTGGGGCTGAAGCCTTTGGACTTCAACTTTAACCTCCCTGCCAAGGGTGATGGGATTGGGCTTTGGCCCTGCACCCAGGGTGGTGGGACTCGGGCGGGCTCAGTCTTCGGTTCTCCCTCCTGGGGTCATGTAGTAATTTTTGTTGTCAGAAGGGGGTCATGGTGCAATGAAGTTTGAGAATCTGTGGATTACCCTAATCAAATCTAATATCGCCTTGGCTGTCTCTGCAGTCCACATTTTCTTTTCAATTGTTCAGAAATTTGTAGTTAGAAAAAAGGAAATCCTGGCTTCTGGAAGTCAACAGCTAAAATAAAAATGTCCAACCTAGCGTTTCTGTGATTGTACACTACCAGGATGGCATTGTTTGTGCCACATTTCCCCTCAGATGCACATCGGTGGTTCCCATTAATTTCAGTGATAGCTGGGCACATACATCTGAGGGGAGAATGAGGCCTTTAAATTGTAGATAGTCTGAACACAGCACAGGTCAGCAGTCATAGTATTTTTTTCCTTTTGAAGGGCAAAAACAGCCTGGTTAGGAAATGCTAGATTTTCTGGGGGTCAAAGCTAAGTTCTGAAATTTACTAAAGGGCTCATGACTATGAAGGAGTAAACCAACTCCTACCTCAGCCCTTGCACTGAATCAAATTTTTTGAAAATCTGGGACTGGCTTATTGAAGAAGCCATCCCATCTCTTCCATATAAATCCTCAGAGGCTCACTCCCTGCAGCCTCGCTGACATGCCCCCAGAGGTCTTCCCCTTCTGCCTCAGTTTATATTCTGGCAACTGTCCCATCCAGCTCATCTTCCTCCCATGACTCTTGTATTCCCTCTCTCCTTCATCTCCAAGCTTGTCACCTCCACCGAAATGCTGAAAGGTCTCTGAGAACAATTTGGCTTATAATTACATTTTCTATTTTTTCCTCTTCCCTGATGTTACTATGGGGATATTGGTTTAGAACCAGGGGTCCATACTCCCCTTCATTCAAAGGGTAGTCTGTGTTATGCAAGGGAGAGTTTCACCTTTGCATTATGCTCCTGTCCTTCTCTTTGGCTCTCCGGAAACTTCTTGGTGGGGCTTAGAGCAGATCAGAAAAATTTAGACAGAACCATTTTCCCTCAGAAAATGCCTATTTTGCACTACAATAGAAGAAAATTATTTCATGGAGCCATTGAAAATATTGTGGTGCATGCTACTTTGTGCAACATTTACTTCGGCATGTGTTCGCTGAAAAGAAGTGGTAGAACCAAAGTCCAGCAAAGTGGTCACTAACATAACGCAATGTTCTGGCCACTAGCAGAACTGCCAAATGGACCACGTAGTGAACATTTGCAAGGAGCATTAAAAAAAAAAAAAAAAAAAGAAGATGAACAGTAAGTCTCCTCCTGAATTCAGCAGGAATTGGTTAGACCCTAAAGCAAGGTTCCTATAATATTAGTATGATTTCAGGCTCATCTCTTACAAGTACTTATGAATAATTCCCTGAAAGTGTTTTAAGATAGTAAAAATCCCATGCAAAAATGTGGAGAAGAAGGGTCTGAAGGTTAAGTACCTGAAGGCAACTGGATAACCGAATACATTAAAAAAAAAATACAGCACTTTGTAGCCATCACCCAGAATACTGCAGAATCACTATATTGTAAACTGTAGAACTTTAGATCATTATTGCAGAATACAAATTTCCAGTGGCAATATCTCCATTGTATATCTTCATAACAAAGTCCAGTATCTAGGGATAGGGTGAAAAAAAAATCTGGTGGTCTGAAAAATCTTCACCCTTTGATGGTCAGAAAATCCTTTCCCTGTGCTGTATTTCCCATCCTATTGTACTAAACGGAGCAAACTAAGTTCTGCCCTGACTTGAACTCTGCATCTGTCAAAAGGGATTGCATGGCACACGAATCAGGGCAGAATCTGGCTCATCACTAGACACTGATCTAATATTGTAAATGCATTTTATTTATCATTTGAAAGATGCACCTTTCCATTACAAATATTGAAACAAGGCTCCCAGGGATCCACCTATTTGTATTCTCTCCTTAGCCAAAGACAAGATTAAGAACATAAAAGAAAAAGGAAACTCTAATATTGTCATTGCTTTTAGAGGTGTAACTTGGTTGATATCGCTCTTCTCCCAGTTTGAACACTTTGTTTAACAAGGAATTCAACTGGTTGCTGAGTAGCTGCAGGCTGAGAGTGTGTGACAAGACTGATTGTCAGCTTGTAGACTGAATATGTCACAGAGCTGATAAACATTCACTCTTTGCAGAAGAAGCGGGAAGGGAGAGAATTGGCTGTGTCATGAATGGTAGACCTTTAGAAGCTGGTAAAACATCAGCACTGCAGTTAGATGCCAGCCTTATTTGGCAGATAACAGCTGCAGACATCAAAGAGGATAAGAGAGGAAAAGGAAGGCAGAAAAACTGAGGTAAAAGGGAATTGAGTCTGCAGTATTTTTATGAGGTAGATGGGTTACTTTCTATTAAAATCTGGTTTGTTTATATCCTCATGTTATCAGTTTGCCTGATTTATTAAAAAACATTTTAAAAAGATCTGCAGGCACAACTTGAGCCTTAAATTCCAGATCGTCCAACAGGGGGTCCCCGGCCCATTGAACAACACTGTGTTTCCATCAAAATTAACATGAATTCCATGCAATAAGATGGGATTTTAAAGCCCCAGGATTGCACCAAGTAAGTGAAAGTGGTGGGAGCTAGTTAGCACACACTGAACAATATTTACTTCATCATTACAACACTCTGAACCTCTTTTACAGGGTAGATGGAAATATAAACCACAGCTGCATGGACTGCTCAGTATTGGAGAAGGGGTCTGCTAAGATTTAGAAAGCTTTCTAGCTGAAGAGCAGTTTCTTGCTTGATACTACCCAAGGCTAAGCCAAAGGGAAAAGCAAAATGTGCCAGTATGTGTCTATAACAGAGACCACACACGTCTGCTGGGTGGTGCAAGTTTATTAATCCAGGCTATGTATAGCCGATTACATATTATTACCTGTGGCGTACATCAATACCTATATATCAACGGTTATAGAAAGATACAATGGCTTTATGAAGACAGATTAGAGAACAACACTGAAAATATGTTTTTAGTGAACAACAGTGGAGTAAGGAAATAACTAGCTGTCCATGTTTGGGGCCAAATTTTCAAGTGGATGCTCAAAAACATGTACTGGTCCAATTTCGGCTGACAGCGCTGCTCCGAAAAGTTAAGTATTTGACAAACATTCCAAAAGACAAAACCTTTTGTTTGAAATTTACTGTGAAATTCTTGTTTTACATTTTTTTTTGCTGAATTTTTTTCAGACATTCGAGTTGGAAAAAATAAAGTATGAACAATAAACTCCCACTCTCTCCCAGATTTTAACTTCCCCTCCCAGTCTAGAATCAATCAGTTTTTCCAATTGAAAAAAAATTCCCAGCAAAATTCAATTTGTCATTAAAAAAAAATCATTTTCAAATTCTTTTGTTCAAAAAGGCATTTTTATATCAAAACAAGATGATGGAAAAGTTAACTAGCTCTCTTCACAAAACTTTAATGCGCATCCACAAATCAAAATGGATACCTTCACACAGCTATGCGTGTACATAAACCATAATTTGAACAGGCACTTGGGGGCATGTGCACACCCATGTTGGCTGTATGTCTGCTTGAAAGTGTGTCCCTTTATAATCTTCGCTCTTCTCTGCATACAAAGGGCTCAGCCTTGCAAGATGCTGAGCCTTCTGGCCCTGATCCTGCAAGCAACTAAGCATGTGCTTAATTTTAAGCACATTAGTAATTCCACTGAAACTTTTGTGATTATTCACATGTATAAAGTTAGGCACATTATGCTTAAGCATAACTTAAGTACTTTGTTGCATGAGGATCAGAAGGCTCGGCACTTTGCATTGCATGATCAAGCCCTAACAGAACTAGTTTAGATGTATTCAAGATAATTGACTCTGATATGAAGATTTAAATATTAAATAATTTATATATTCACACACACAAATGTATGTGTAAACGTAGGTTGAGTCATGCCATTATCCATCAGAAAATGTCAGATGGAAGATGTACTGGACTCTTTCATAACTTGTTTCTTACCAGTCCTTCAGCAAAAAACTGAACAGAGCAAAACCCAGACAAAAACAAAAAACAAACAAAAACAAAAGCTCAAAACAAAACAAACCACCATCAGTTTTTCCACATTGTACCTTTGCTCTTCTAATTGTTTTAAGTTCTTCAAAGCAGCACTTTCCATTATTCTCTTCTGCCATCTAGTATAATACGTACACATGGTACAATAAGGGATAGCTGCTGCAGAGCTACCTTTAGGCCTTGTACTTTGTGACCTGACTTCACAATGGTTTTGATTTATTAGAAGATAAACCCTTTCCAATGTTGTTTGTTTTTAATGAAATGTAAATAACCAATTCAGTATGACAAAGGCTAAATATTTCCTTTTAAATTCTAATGCTGTCTGGCTTCACTTACAGTATCATTTACCATAGATGCTTTTGTTGATCCTCTTACTTATATATGTTGACTATACGTATATTTATATATTTGTACTGTTAGGAGATAAATGAATATTTTATTTGGGTAAAGTCAACAGATGTTAAGGTTGGTGTTAGAATTATTACGTATCCTTAGTTGGCGATTTCCATAGCTTGTGATGTTGGAGCAAAGAGTCTTTCATTTACTAACATGTTTAATAGCACCTTCCCTTGAATTGCATATAGCAACTCTAACTGTAACCTAACCGTGATTTTGGTTTTGAATTGTGTAACCGGGCGTGTGCGCACGCTCACGCACACACGTTTTAAATCTCTAATTTAGTACAATGCTAAGTTCCTGCTGACCCATGCTTTCTGTACACCAGGCAAAACCCTTCTGTAGAAGAAATGCAAAGATTTTCACAGAACAGATAGAATGTTTTACTGCTTCCTGCCTGGCCACACTCCCCAACTAGCGTAGCTCTCCAGCACTGTAAACAGCCTCCAGACACCCCCTCCCTTGTGTGGCTCCCCTCCCCAGCCAGTTCTCATTCTCTGGCTGCAGCACCAAATCTTGGCTCCAGTTCCACTAGCAGCCCTGGTCCTCAAGCCAGTCATGCTCCTTAGCTCACCAACAACCATGGATCCCTACATGCCACACCTCTAGAGTCCATTCTCCCTCTTCTGCTGAGGTCTGCAATAGAGGAGTCCAGCTTCACTGGACCTGAGCATGTCTACCAGCTGCCTCTGTTCCCACGCACTAAAGCTCGGAGCCTCCTCTCCCCCTGCTGTTTCCCCTGACCACATTCCCAGATTCAGTGTTCCCCAGTACCCCACCCAACCAACCCCGGCAGTTCCAGAATACAGCTAAGTGCTTATCACTTAAAACTTTAAGTGCTAATTGCTTAGTAATGAAAACTTTAATTGCTGAGAGATTAAACATTTAATTGCTAAGTGGCTGGCGGAGTTCCAGTCCACAACAACCAAGATTCACAAACGCCCTTTTGATGAAAACTACATTATGATCAAGTGTGTAGAGACTTATACGCATGCAAGGCACTTAAATGTTCCCAGAGGTGAGAAAAAAAGTTGTCTGAAGAATCAAGTGTAAAGCATGGCTAATTTTGGATTAAGTACTCCATGGAAATTTACATCATAATTTCCAAATTCTCCAGAAAAATTCTCATCTTAAACTTTTTTTTAACCACACACATTTTTAGACAAATTTCTTCCTCCAGTCACAAATTAAAGGGCTAGGGGAGGGGAGGCAGAGAAAGCAGGGCTTAAAGTGGCATAGTCTTAACGATGGAGTCACTACTGTGCTTTCATCATATTGGACAGGACAAATACACTGAAGTTCTGTACGGTCAGGAGAAATTCCTCCTTCCTCCTAAAAAATATGTCTTAACTGCAATAAACTGTCCATTTAAAAGAGAAAACCAGTGACACTAGTTTTCGTTACATCAGAGGAAATATCTGTGAAGCTGAAGTAGATCAGTCCTCTGTAGGTTACATATTCTGCTCTTCTATAAGCAGATGTAGGTGTGGGAATGATTCATTGCGACGCTAACCAGGCTGTCTGAGAGACTTATGTCAACCTGCTGGGATCAGCAGGCCAAGCTTCAAGCGGTAACTAGTTGCCAGATGGCAAGCTAGCGTGGATGGTTGGATGCCTCACAGTCTTCTATCTTGGATGTCTACTGGCTTCCAGTTTGGCAGATCACTACCGTCTAGATTCTGAAAGGGAGACCTTGTGAAAGCAAATAAAACAGGACGAGGCCTATTCTCAACAGCCTGATGTTCCTAATTTAGCTTCAACATTTCCACCCATCTCTTTTCCAGGTATATGGTGATGAGGCTTTTTAGAGGGCTTGAACTGTGCTCCCCAAACTGGAAGCAAGCATGGTATCTCTGACCACTACCTCCACAGCCCCAATATGAGAGGTTTCTGGCATTCTGATGTTCTATCAGTTTTTAATGCAAATCCTAGAAGATCACGGACACTGCACAATCTGAAGAAGATAAATCACAGTTACTTCAAGCTAGCTGACAGCAGTTTAAGCAGTTACAATCACCAACCACCAAGGGAGTTTCTTCTTTTATCTTACTAAATGCAAAAGTAGACTAGGAACTGGTAATATCACTGGACTATCAGGAGTCCTGCTTTTTACATAAATATCAGCGAGCAGTAACTACATTCTGTTGACGAAATGTAATAAAACAAAGACGGTTTCAAATATGACCATTCCCCGATGCATTCTGTAGCCCCGTCTTACTCACTTATTGCGTGCTGCTGAGATTATAAGGTTTGCTTTTATCTGTCAGAAATCAATATTTCAAACATCGGATAAAAGAGGAAATTGAACTGGGAATAGGCTGAAGTGCTGTAAAAACTACAAAGCACAATTATCAAAAAGCACTTAAAGTACTTAATAGGACACACATATAAAAATGCTCAAATTAATGTCAGGGAACTATAATGAGAACTTTTTCTATGCTTTTTGATCCAAATGCAATGTAATTTGAGCGTAGCCCAGTCAGTCAATACAGTTTTCAATTTATATGAAACTCCAAGGATTTCTAGCAAACCATTTGTTAGAATTGAACCATTATATATGATTGGTTAATATTTCAGTTTATTGCAAATATATTATGTATTGCAAATACATTGTGTAAAGTGTTTAACTTGTTGAGATTTAACCATTCTAAACAGTTGTGATAAAAATAGATCTTTGGGTAAACAAAGACTTTATAGTCAAGCTTTTAATAAGCACTACTATAACTAGAAGATTGGATTATAAGGGGAATAAACAACATAGAGAAAAGCTGTAGCTAAGGGAGTGATGAGGTGGGAGGGAGATGATGTATACCAGTGATCTTTATCAACATGCATTAAACTGAGAAGGGACATCTTTGAAAACTGGAATGTGGAATGATTAGTTTAGGCAGAAAGTTCATGGTTAATTTTAGTACTTTCCCTTTAAGTTTCTATATTCTATTTATGATCTTTAATGCTATTGAGTTTGAGGTCATCACAAATCATCTTAACTCCAGATTAGAAAACACTACAAGGGTGTGTGTGCGTGCGTGCACATATTGCTATCTATAGAAAACAGATGGTGTGGAATAAAAATATATTTGGCATCCATCTTGAATGGTTGCATTTTTCACAAGTGGCAAAGCCATGCTGGAATCACATGGTTAACCCAGACAAATGCTAATTAAACATTTATACCAAACCACATCACCACCTTCTTGTATGTATGCCATATATTTTACAGGAATGCAATTTTGGAAACCTTTGTATGTAAAATTTTAGCCACTGATGCCTTATTGAGCCCTCCTGTATTAAACAGAATCCTACCCTAACTGGAAAAAATCCTGCTACTTACAAGACCATCAGAAGTCTAATCAGAGAAGAATAAATGGCCTAATCCCAAGACCACCAAAACTAACAGGAAGTTTCCCACTGACTTCAGTGAGATTTGTATCAGCCCCATATTTCCATCGAAAGACTAAATACTATGTAATCCAATAACAGCCACATTTTCATGGTTAAAGGCTGAATCCAGAGAAGGATTATCCAGTTCCCTCAGCGTCATCTGATTCCTCTCTCTCCTTTGCCCCACACAACAAGGGCCAATCAAAATTCTGCTGCTTCTTCCTCCACAACATTTCTGAGAACCAACCTTTTCTCTCAGTCCCTGCAGCTACAGCTCTTGTCCAGATCCTTATCTCAATCTTTATTACTGTAACCTCTGTCTCCTTGCTGCCCGCAGTCCATACAAAACACAACTGCTAAGACAATTTTTCATGTGCACTATTCTAACCATGTCACCTCCTCTTTGAATCTCGATGATTGTTCCCCAGTGCATCAATTTTAGGGTTTCTTATCCTTCAAGGCTCTGCATAAATCTGCCTGCTGCGTACTTATGCACTCATCACCTTTTCACGTTGTCTCTGCCTCTGAAAGCCATATCATCCTTGGCACAGTGTTTGGTCTGGTTCTGACAACAATCACCTCTGTGCTTTCAGTTGTTGGAAACTGGAGCCATAGGTCAAACCGGAGGGCAGGAACTGGATATCAGAGTTGCAGGTCAAGCTGGAGTTAGTAGTCAAGAGACAGGGTCAAGGGTTAAACTGGAGGTTAGGAACTGGAGCAAGCAGACTTTCAGGCAAGGGGGGATTCAAGGCAGGAGAAGGACAGAGGTAAGGCTGGGTGCAAGGGAGAAGGAGAGGAATAAGGTAATGCAGGAGCAGACACAGTCAGGGACATGTGCATTGAGACCAGCAGACAGCTGCTGCTGCTGCTGCTGGCTTAAGAGTAAGCCTGCAGGTCCCTGCAGCCAATCAGACAACCTACAGCAGGCCAGCTGTACTGATAAGCTACCTGGAGACTAGCTCAGATGCAGGCCCCAATTCCTGACAGGATGCAGTTGAAAGCAATCTAATATTTAGTATTATTAAGTATTTATATTTGTAGCAGAACAAAGTTCAAATATTCATACACAAGTGGTACACACAGAACATGCATGCAAGCCCAGGCAATTATGTGAAGAGGACGCATTTGTGAAACTGCATAAAAGATCACAACTATACCCATGTGTGCATACAATGCACATGCATGAGGTTCTACATGTTTTCCAGACACAACGGGTTTGGATATTGGAAAACATGACCCTTTGAATGTTACACTGAATTACATCAGGCAAACCCTTTTAACTGCCACACATCTGAATCAACCTATCTGTTAAGCTGGGTAAATTGAAAACATTTTGGGCCAAATCCTGCAGTCCAAACTCTCATTGAAGCCAATGGGAGTTTTGCTTGAGTAACAGCTTCAGGATTTGGACCTCCATTATAGATGGAGAGGAAGGATATTTTTGTGAAAGTCAGGAGATTAGGATCCAACTCCTGGATCTGCCACTGACTTCCTGTGTGACCCTGGACAATTCACTTCTCTGGGCCTCAAATCCCCATTTGTAAAATGGGGATATGTCCATTGTTCCACCATTTGTCGACTTCGTCTATTTAGATTGTAAGCTCTTTGGGTAGAGAGGGTTTCTTGAGGAATACTCAGGTAATACTGCAATGCAAACAAACAGAATCAAGATTCTTTACAAATAAAATCTATACTATGGTTTGACTCTACAGCCCTTACTTGCACTGATGAGTACTTACCCAGTGAGCTGACTTTCATGAATGTGCTATTCAATGTTACAGTTGCAAAATGTGCCCCTGTGTATATTAAACAAAAGATAATACATAAAATAAAACTAGGGGAAGCTGAAAAAATTCTTGGAAGGGGATGAATGGCATTTCTCCAACCAAAGGAAGCCAACATAGATAACACAAAGGAGTTGAACACTTAACTGGATACCATGTTAACTGTAATTCTTTTGATATAGTCTGTGTGTTCAGATTCCTGAATCAACACAAATATTTTCTAAACCTTACTTAAAAATAAATAAAATGGTATGTGTAATAAAAGAATAGTCTGCTTTAAAAAACAGGCTGAGTGGAACTATGATATGATCTGTTAAGGCAATTGTAGTTATGGCAGTTGTAAGTTACTGTATAATATTTTTCCACTGAAGTTTCCTCCATCGGTTCTTACTGTATTTTTTTCCTTCAATTATTAAATATAGAGGCTTAACCTCAAAAGCAAAGTTGTCTTTACATGCACTTGAATTGTAGCTGCCATTTAAAACAAATCAATGTCTTATTTCGTATTTAAATAGCTTGTTTGCAAAATGCCTCTTTTAGGAAAATTTGTACTGTATTCAAGAAGAAAATATGTTTTTCATTCTAAGAAAAGCTCATAATAAAGAAAGTGGGCTTGATTCTTCTGATCTCTTGAAGATTTTACTCTAATATAATGGCATTACTTTCAAGGGCCCATACATGTGTAAGTGGAGTTACTCCTGATTTATACTAGTATTCAGGCACAATACCAGGAAAAATAATCATATGTTGTCCTCTATGTTATTTCCCTGAAAGATTAGCGAGACTCAGCATGAAAATACTTGGAATTCTTAGGGCATCTAAAATACACATCAAAGGTCCATTTTCAAAATGTAGTGAGCTGTTTTAGCCCAAGTCACTTTCATGGACATTAATGGGCAATTAAATGGTTAGCTCACCACTACGATCAGTGCTTCCAATATATATTCCTTGGAAATATCCCACTATTCCCACCCCTAATTGTAGATGCCCAAGTGCATAAAACATAATGAGCCAAATTCTGGTTTTCCATATGGTGGCAGAAGTCAGGAGTACGTCCATTAAGATCATAGATGCACTCTAGATTCACACTATTTATAATTCTAACTGGAAAATTCAAGAGATGTATCACATGCATCCTGTTTGCCTTTATGGTATCCGTTCATATAGTTTTGTGATAAATTTTACTCACTCATATTTACAACATAAACTTTTCCAGTGCAAAGAGTGTCCTCTATTTGACACATTCTGACACAGGGCTTTCTACACTTACTTTACTAAATGCATATGAATTATCATCAATCTAATGTTAAAAAACAAGTATAGGTCAGATTTTCAAAATCTAATGGGCATGCAATTGCCTATTCAAAATGGACCTGCAGTTGTACACCTAATTACCATTACTGCAATGCAGTTGCAGTAGTAGTTGGGTAACTACACAAACAAACAACCACAATTAATAATGTACATGTTGTTACCCAATTTACATGAACAGTGGCAATAATCGTACATGCATATTAGGCACACAATTACATACCTAACATAACCTATGCTAAACTGTGGGGCTCTCTGTCCCCCTTTAGGGTATGTCAACAATTCTACACTGCACCTGGGAGCAAGCCTCCCAGCTTAGGCAAACAGGTTTCCGCTAGTGGTGATTGAGGTAGTGTGCTAAAAATAGCAGTGTGGACACTACAATGTGGGCTCTAAAGCCCTGGCTTCTGTTTTTAGCACACTAGCTCAAGCCATGCTAGCCAGAGTCTGTCTACCCAGGTTGGGAGACATGTTCCCACCTGCAGTGCAGACATTCCCTTAGTAGCTGGACCATGTACATTTGTGAATATCTGGCCCTATATTAGGAAAGCCAAATGCAGTCACTGTGACAAAACTGACTTATAATGAAGAGGCAGTCTATGAACCTCACATACTCTCAATAGTGAACAGTAAAAAAATATTCACTTCATATAGATTCACTCCAGTAGATTATTTCATGCAGATAAAATGCTCACCTATTTAAGTAATCAGGGTTCATAGTTTTTTCACTCCAAAAGTGAGCAATGGAGAAGAGATAGATAAAATAAATTAGAAGAAAGTAATAAAACAGATTGTGATTGGTACTAATGAAGGAGTACAGAGTTCTGAAGCCATTCCTGCTTCATCAGTACTGGGAGGTAGAATTATAGTCCAAATGTGGGACTCCTGACTTTCCACAAAGCAATATAACACACTGCAGAAACATTCACCTCCAAGTAGACCTGCTCTTTTGGCAAATTACATGGTTCAGAATTAATCCTCTAGCTTGCAGCAGGCAGCACATGCCAACTTACAGCAGTCACCTGTTACTGTTCATTATTTAATAGCATTGCTTTAGTTCTAGTGTGATTGCCTTCATTGTTGAATAGTTTCCACCATCGCTCTTACAATTTTGTGTTTTTCAGAGTTCTTTTCCAGGGCTTACTAAACAGCTTCACACTTTACTCTAGTCTAGTGCATAACAAGGAACAACTAAATGAGTTTTCCTACTCAACTTGTCCCATATAGGCCATCACTGTAAACTTGGTTCTTTTTTTGTAATCAGCCAACAATCATCATAAAGTGTCAGCTAATGAAACTTGTTCATGTCTTAAATATGCTTTCTCCCAACTAAATGCAACACAAAAGGAAAATAAGTAGTTTATGGAAAAAATGTCTGGATTCCAGGGTATAAACTAAATCATTTTTATGTTATGGAAAAATTAATTCTGTTTCCAATGTCAAATAAGTAAAATTTGCAACCTAGAGCATAATGGAGGCAGAGGAAATATGGCTAATGAATTTCCTATGTAAATAATTGCTCTATCTAGAAATGGACACATCACATAGGAATTGCCACACCAGTGGGTCCATCTAGAATAGAGATCTGTACCATATGCTTCAGGGATAAGAAACTCCAAAGTGAGCAATTATGAAAAAACTCATTCATAGGGACTCATTTCTTCCTAGTCCCTTCCCTCAAACTGAATTATACCCTGAAGCATGAAGGGTTCTCATTCAAACTTGGGGGATATTGGGAGGGTGTCACTATAGATGTCCTTATTATCCATATAAACCATTTGATACATTCAAGCTGAGTTTGTACTCTAAAATGAGTTGTTGGATTTTTGAACCCGAGATCTAGTCTTTGTACAATATACATAAGAGGCATTTTGAACCTTTCTTCATAATAACCTAGCAGCAGGTTAGCAGTAGCAGAATGAAACAAATTTGAGGAGAAACCACTTATTAGAGGAGGTGACTGAAAAACTAATTCAGCTATTTTTTCATTGCTCTTTTTCACTGTCTAGACTAAAATAATGGGAGTTCAAAAATATAGATTAATCCTTCTCTTCTAACACAATGGAAGGAGACAAGATTAAGAGGTATACTTGATTACAGTCTGTAAGTACCTACTGGGAAACAAATATTTAATAATGGCCTCTTCAATTTAGCAGAGAAAGGTATACCACGATCCAATGTCTGGTGGTTGAAGCTAGACCAATTCAGACTGGAAATAAGGTATACATTTTTAACAGTGAGAGTAGTTAATCATTGGAACAATTTACCAAGTCATGGTGGATTCTCTAACACTGACAATTTTTAACTCAAGGTTGGATGTTAGTTTAAGACACATGCTCTAGGAATTATTCTGGGGGACGTTCTATGGCCTATGCTATACAGGAGGTCTGACTAGATGATCACTATGTCTCTTCTCACCTTCAAATCTATAAAATGGCTCAGAGCAGGTGGTCAGTAGTAATGGATTATGCAGGCTTTCTCTCCTGGGTTACTGCTTTGAATCCAACCCAAGTTGATAGTGACTGAATGTTAGTGTCATTTCATAGTTTCTTGGGTGAAATCCTGACCCTATTGAAGTTAATGGGATTTTGCCATTGACTTCAATGAGGCCAGGATTTCACCCTTTGAGTCTCCAGTATGTGAAGTGAGTAAGGGCCTGACTCAACGATCCATTGACTTCAATGGGCATTTCACTCAGGTTCATAGGCCTAGATTTTTTAAAGTGATTTAGGCATTGTTCTGCTCAGTGTCACACTGCCTAAGTGATTTATATGGCTGAGTCCCAATTTCAGAAAGCCAGTGAGACTTAGCTCCTAGGTCACTGTTGAAAATGGGACTTGGGAGATGTGACCGGTACAGAAGTTGGCTGCCTGACTCCTGGTCCCCTCAACCCCCACACACTCATACTCCTCAATTAAGGGCTCCCAGGTATCTAAACCATAACTTTTGGTCAGAAATTTTCTAATTAGATAAAGGGGACCCTTTTTGTTCTGTTACTATGGATCCTGCTGTGAAAAATAGAAATGCCAAACAACCCAAGCCTGAGTCCTCAAAGAAAGGTAAGTCAGAGAAAACCCAGTAGTCTCTCACTTTGAACTTTGAAGCTACAAAGGACTTTCTGACTACCAAATTTGATCTTATATCACAAGATACACATGAGCTCTTTAAAGATGTGGGAGAAGTCAAAGCTCGTTTGACCTATTTAGATAATGAACTATGAAAAACTGCCATAGAACTGGCAGGTTAAAATGGAAAATGCTTCCTTAAGGCAAAGAAGATCTTGAAAACAGATCACATAGGAATAATTTGAGGTTGCTGAGGGTCCCTGAAGGGAAGGAAGGAAAAAACATGATTAGTTTTCTCCAGAAAAAACTCTGAGGTAATGGTTTGGATCCCGGTTTGCCTCCACTGAGACTGATAGGGATCATCGAGCAGCAGGGGCCACAAGGAGAGAGAACAATAATAACGCCAGGCCCATCATCTTTAAATGGCTAAGATTTAATAACAAATTAAGCTGATGTTGCTATTAGGCAAAAAAACCTCTAAAGTCTCAGGATTTTAAATTTTCTTTTTATCCTGACTCTGTAACTTTAAGCAAGAAGAGAGCAACACTTATTGACATCAAATGAACCTCAGGGGATCAGATATTAAACATAGCCTCAAATATCCTGAGATCTTCATAATAAAGCTGACAGACTCTGAAATACTCCAACGCCCCCATTGAATGCTTCACAGATACTATAGGAATCGAGACCAGATCTTACTAAGGGTATCAGCACGATCCTCTCAAAAAGGAAAAGAAAATGGAGAGTATAAGTCCTGAAGAAAAGGAACTGTGATTGGGAAAACCAGGCAACTCATGCGCATATATTTGACATATTTGAGTGATTTAATAGTGTTACAGGGTATAATTTGTACGGTTAGACGAGATATTAGTAAAGCTTGATAATCAAGTATGTAAGATAATCAACCAATGTAAGTATATCTATATATTCATAACAACCATATTACTCATTTCCTTACTTCTACATATGTTTTTATTGCTATTTATAGGTCTATTTATATGTTTATAATACTTACATGATAACAATATATTCATAACTATGTACTTGTGTGTTGTTTGTGATTACTTGTATTACTTTATATGGACAGTTGTATATTTATTTTTATGTTTCTACCCATACTTAAAGTTTATATATTTGTAAGCTATGTATGGTAATATTTATATTAATTTATTTGCACATATAATTTATGCCACTTCAAGTTTACCTTTTTTATTAGACTATTGGCATAAATATTTATATACCATGTGCATATTAGCATTTATACACTACATGCTGTCACTTATGCATTCTTATCTATGAAGCAATAGGTTTCACTCATTTATATATCTTGGCACATGTAGATATTTTGGTAAATATATGTATATTTCTGGCAGATTCCGGATGATCCATATTGTGTGGGGGGAGGGTGGGTGCAGGCATATGCCATCTGAGATCTGAATGTGCCCCTATTGGAAGTCTCGGATATTAAGTGTAAAATGGATGGGTTTGTTTTTGTTTTGCATAGAGAGACACTCAGAGGCTGTCAGTCTATTGGGCATCAATTAGCAGCTGAACCATCACTGATTTTTCATGAACTCTATTAAGTTTTCCCCCCTGAATGTATGAGGGCTTAATGAATTAAGAGAGAGAAGACTTAATTCTTCTATAAGAGAAGTAAGACTTTGAGGCATTTAAAATCAAATGGAATTCATATAGCTTTCCTTCAGGAGACCCATTTAAGGATTGAAGATGCAGACATAATTACAAAATTACGTGGGACATGAATATCACTCTTCTTTCAACTCCAGAAGCAGGGGAGTAGCGATACTAATCCACAAGCGCCCAACCTTTCAATTTATTTGCTCATGGTTGGATCCAGGGAGGAGCTACATAATAACTGAAGGCATTTTCAATAGTAAGAGATTAATTTTGGGCAGGGCATATAATCCTAATAGTGGGAATGCAACCTTTATCACAGAACTAGCTGACATTATTTCCAACAGAACCGATATCCCAATGGTAGTAGAAGATTGGAACACTGTTGTGGATATTATCACAGACAAATCTAAGTGTATCTAGGTGATAAGCTCAGGCCTTTGCAAACCATCTGTTATTCCTAGTCAAGGATATTGGACTAGTGGATATTTGAAAATTGAAGCTGTTGCACTCTTTCATTACTTCAAAATACAAATACAATGAATGTATGTCCACCCATGCTTAATTAATGCTTAGCAGAATAAAACAGAGGCATTGTGTGTGTGTGCGGGGGCGGGGGAAGGTAAGGGGAGGGAAATAAAGTGAGGAAGATTTAAATGGCTTCTTCCAAGAACATCATAGGCTCTTTGTTACAGGACAATGGTCTTTCTGTACTAGAATCTGATAAAATTAACAGACAATTTAAAAACTTTTACGAATCCCTTAACACATCTCATGGTGAGCTCAGTTCTAATCTATTAGACCAGTTCATGGAGGGATTATCTTAAATACACTGTTGCTACCTCAGACTGATTATATGGAGGAACATCTCTCTTTACTAAAAGTTAATTATGCAACTGGCTCACTCAATTCAGTCAAAGCATCTGGATGTTGTGGTGCTCCAGCAGAATTGTACAGGACATTTATTAATCACTTAGTTGGGATACTGTCAAAAGGCTATAATGAAATATTTACAAAAGAAAAAAGACAAAGAATCTTCATAATGGTAACTACTGCCCCCATCTCTCTATTGAACACAGATAATAAAGTTCTGACAAAGATTCTCGCTTCCCACCTAAACAACATTTCTCCATCAATCATCCATACTGACCAGGTGGGTTCTGTCATACCAACTTTTCCCAAGCCCCATTGTGGCTGGAGAAAGACTAGTTAACCCCTCTGACTTTCTCTCTGCACTTCCATTTTTAAAATGGTTGTCCGTATCTTTCAGAAAAAAACACTGTATGTACTTCCTCTTGGAGTATTCTTCAGAAAAATCAAGTCCATTACTACTTCTGATCTCACCAACTTTTCTTCCATGCCAATCTACAATAATCCAAGATTTAAACTTGCTAATAGCTTGAAATTCAAATCCACCTGGCTACCCAAGAGCATATTAACCATAAAAGATATTGCTGAATGGACAATTCAAACCTCCTTCACATATCTTTGTGATAAATATCAGCTACCAACAGAGCAAGGTCCTTTCTAAGCTTCGATTCAGATTGATAAATGAGCTGGTGAATGGTTGGCAGGCCATAAACAACTCGCCACTTGAAGTGTACCTTAAAAAGTATGTTAATCAAAAACATTTTGTGGGTAACATACAAATGGTTGAAACCCTTTATTTATTCTACTGACTGTGCCATATTGGGAGAAGGTACTAAACTTCACCATTTCCTCTGACAGGTTGGAAAATGCGTCGCACAATGTATGCAGAACATCCAGTTCTCTGTTCTTGTGTTTCTTTCAGAACAAAAATCTACATAGATATTATTGGACTCCTCAGCAATTGCATAACGCTGGACTAGCCGCACATAGTATGTGTTGGAAATATGATGGCTCCAATGCAAACCTGTCTCGTATAGTCTTTGAATGTCAAAGTAAATCCATATTTTGGAAGGAATCATGCGGTGTTCTATCTAAGACAATTAGGAAAGGGGTTTTCCCTATGTCAAGCCTCTGTGTTTGGGACATTCAAGATCTACCCTGTTCAAGTAATGCGAGGAACTGGATTACTGCAGCACATATAGTGGCCAAAAAGAGTCATTTTATGAAAATGGAAACATGCTCTTTCCCCCACATTCTTTGATTGGCTAACTAATCAACACTGTCCTCATGGAAAAACTGACAAAAACTGCCTTTTGTTAGAGGCAAAAGCTCCAACTATGAAGACCTTTGGTCTTTCATGAGAGCATTACAAACCGACTCCAGGTTGATTGCGGAGTCTCTTTTTGTGTTGGGTGTGGATTTTAGAGCATTATTGATCTTAAATACTCCTGAGAGTTATAGCTATGAATACATCATACTGTGTATACTCTGGCTTTGTTTTGTCTTTGTAGATGAATATGGCTGTGTGGCTATGTTAAAACTTCTGAGGAAAAAAAAGAGAAAATGGGACCTAGATGTTGCAACACTGAGCCAGTCTGAGCCTTTGTGATCTTTCGCCAATTCCAAACAGACAGATATCCACCTCTCCCCAGAGAGATCAAAGGCAGCACACATGGGACTGAATACTGAACTACCTCCTCACTTTTGGAAGTACTCCTTCCAGAGCAAGATTGAAACACTACTACTGCCTTTGCTGGGTTTGTTCTGTGGATACATTTACACAGTGAAAATCATAAGCATTTTTATATAAAGATAATAAAAATAGTTGTCACTCGTCATGTTCCTACAATGTATGGCTCTAAAATACTAGGGCCAGAACTTTAAGACATGACATGTAATTCTGAGTGCCTTGGCTTTTTTATTCCCAACTTGAGACACTTCTCAGCTGGACACCCAAAAATCAGTGGCTGTGCTTGGAAATTTTGGCATCGATGTCTAAAAATGCAAGATGAAAGGTGTAGTACTGGATTCAGCTCATGTTCCATGCCAGTGGAAATGAGCACAGACTCTAGAGCTGGAACACAGCATGGCAGGAAGTCAGCCAAGGAAGTTAATGTGATGGTGGAACAACAACCTGCTTCCCAACAGCCATGTTGTCCATTGAAAGCTTGCACAATCCCAAAAGCTGACTAAGGAGGGGACAACCAGAACACCCATGGGATATACTAATTCAGCACATCCCATTTGCAGCCTTGTCCAATGGGAATCTGTGGCAGAAAAGCTGGGGACAGGCTGGCCTAGGGATGTATAATTTATATCTTGTTGTGGCAGCCAGAGTGAACCTGGTCCGTAAATGTCCCCTCTCACATCTCCCTCTGAAACTTGGTTATTGAGACAACTTTATTATCTATGATGAAAGATGCTCTTTAAAGAACAAAAAAATATTTTTACTGTTGAAAATTGCAGAAAAGGGTTCAAAGAATGTTGCTAAAAACTTCTTGTAAAATATCTACCACTCTATAAACTGGTTGAAAAATAGCAAAATATTTTTGCAAAAAATCCATGGAAATTTTGAAAAATGTCAATGAGCTATATACTAAAAATAGATGGACTATATCTCCATTTAGCTATATGTGTGAATTGTGTCTTGTTCTTTTCTCCCAAAACAAAACCCTCCACCTTGGTGTGAGCAGGAGCAAATCCTCTTAATTCAGTGAAATTATTCTCACTTACACAGGGCTGCATTTGCTTTTAGGACCCGGCAGAAACTTAGCATTTTTCATTCTTTAATCTAACCTAGCTATCATATCAAGCCATTTGTAGTAGGTTCATCACTATAGAACCTGTGGGCTTTTATAGCAGAGATGTTGGACTCTCATTCATGACGAAATGACTAAGAAAGTTGCAAGTAAATTAGGGATGAGCTAATTGTATCAGATAAAATAATAAACCATCTTAAACAATCTCAACCTTCAAACACACCCTTCAAAAAGAGCTAAATTCAAACAATCTTTATTGAGCGCCAGAAAAGTGGGAGGGGAGGCTGTCTTTATTGGCTTGGAAGCAACAGTCTCGTAAAAAGACTGCTTCTGGTAGCTAGAGATTGCAATACCACAACTCTCATGAGTTGTTCAGACTTGAGAGTGCAGGATAGTCCGAGTAAGCATCCAGACTTTTGGATGCTTATCCAGACTGAAGCTGAACTCCCAACATCTGATGGATGGCTGTCCTTAATGTAAATATCAAGGTGCAGCCCTGCCTCATTGTAATGCATGCTTTCCATGGCTATTGCACTTGTTAAAATGCACAGCTCAGGCATCTACCTTTAGAACCATTTAGAGATCCTGAAACCCACCTAGGAATTAAATGGGACAAAAGCATGCTGAAGATGCTGTTGGAGGTTTAATTTTCTCTTCTGCATTTTCTCTTTAGTGGGAGTTCTGAATTCTGGTGGAATAAAACTTCAGTCTCCACTGTATTGAAATTATTTTTAAGCACTCCAGTCATTGTCTCAACTTGACTAAGACATTTCCGTGCTGAAGCAGGTGCATTTACTTTTCAAGTATTATTTTACTAATCAATTGAAAAATTACCTCCATGAATGACAGAAGTGCAGACCTTTGGAGTATTTCATTAAAAGGAACAAACATTAATTACAAATCCAGCCTAACCTTTTGCAGACATAAATTATGGGACTGATCTATTTTCTCCATGGTTAATTGCAAGCAGAGAGTAGTTCTTTAAATTATTATGTGTAAGGCATGAATGAAATCAGAATTTATTGGGTGATATTCTGAAGATTTATTTGTAAAAAAATAAAAAACCTGACAAAGGTAGTATTGGCCACACATTACATAGCGGTATAGCAAAACCAGTTAAAACATCTTTGAGGCTTCAGATTGGCTGACAAAGATCACTATCAAAGGTTGGATATTAAAGTCTAATATTAAGACTTTACTGACAGTATATTATAGTTGCTGGAGATAGCCAATATTGCCCAACTATTTCTATTGTAAGCCAACATTTTTGGTTACTCATAACTTTCTAAAAAGTTCACCTCCTGGACAGAAATTTTCCACACATGGTATTTGCTGGATGGTAAAACAGCTCAGCTATTTTCTAGTGAAATAAAATACACTTTCCCCATTATAAAACAAAAACAGCTAGTTTGATATAGTGGGGGATCAAACTGAAATCTGGCAGAGAAATAACCGTCTGTAAGCGAAGTGACTGACTGCTCTCATGCAAACTGGTTTGGATTTGACCTTCTTTTCATGCACAAAGTATGATTTTCAGAGGTGTACGACAACAGTAGCAATATTTTTGTAGTGATCATGTTGCGTCATTACTTCACAAGTTTTAAGAGGTGGGGCATGCTTGTTTTATTCTTCTCTTCTGTCTAAAATATCAGGAATTTCAAAGTCTTGTCTTCCTTATTTTTTTTTGGTAGAGGACTAGAGAACTGGAGTAGGAGCTGTCCCAGGTCACAGCTAAAGGAATGAGAGTGTTGTGTCTTTCTTAAAGAGAGTCTCTCTCTGAAATGTTTTTCAGGCATTTGAAGTAAGCAGGAGCTAATGAAAATAAACCAAAACCAAAATTTTTAAACAGACTTACTAAAACTCCTTGCCAGTCTCTATTGATCCAGTCCATTCAGGTTTCCTAACCTACCAATTTTCCAAGGAGTCATCCAACAAAAAGACAGAAGTCATTATCTAACATTTCTCATGTATATGGCAAGTATAATAAATAAATATATCCATACGAACCATCACTACCACCACCATTTTTATTTGAAGTCTTTTCAGATTGTATTGACGCAAAGAAAGAGCAAGGGAAAAAAAGCCCAAATGGAGAATACAAATCCATCTAAATAACCCAGACTATGAAAAAAAGCGTGTTTTGATGTTTAGTAAGTAAGAACAGGACCTTTAAGACACAGGACCAAGCCTTTTCTGTTTTCCATATTGTTCCATGGAACAATTTTCAGCAGAGCCATCTACTGGTGAAGTCGTTCCAATATTGTTACAACACGTGACATCAAAGTAATTTCCATGGCATATTAAAAGCACTAGTACCTAGATTAGATGCAGGATGTGATGACCTTATGTAAGGAATAATTAGCTGAAGCAGATGTAAAAAACAATGTTTTGTTTTGTTTTTTACATATAAAGAACACTAGTAATGAAAACTGGGAAGAAAAATATGGACTATATATAATACATTAGCAGAATTCACTCTAAAGAGAGCTTGCAAAAAAAAAAAAAGAAAAAAAAAGAAAGAAAAAAGAAAAGAATGAAACCAAAATCCTTTACATTGGAAATAATAAGCATTGCTTCCAGGAATACTGGAACACGAGTATGTATTGAAAGAAATACCTCTACCACCACTGCTTGTCTTACTTCTCTAGCTTCCTTTTACCAAAGGGGTTAATCATTAGTTATATAGTGCATCAGAAAACTTAGCCTGCTTGTCGTCTAATTTACTTGTGTCATGATATGATTCATACCCAAGTTCTCATAGCATTCATCATTAATACAGAATACTGCATTAGCCTAACACACACTTTAGCACCCTCTATGTATTATGTGAATCCAGCCTAATCACAAATATGGAACACAGTTATGACTTTCAGTGATCATTTTCAAAAGGGCCTAAGTGAACGTAGAGCCTAAGTTCCATTGAAAGTCGAAAGGACCTTAGGCCCCTTTGAAAATTTACCCTTTGGAACTAATCTAGTCTCCCATCTCCACAGCCACACAGGTTCCCTGGTAGTGAAACTGCTGTAACTCTACTGTGCAGGGTGGGGTCTGAATCTGTGGGTGGTATCGGGGGGCTCACTCGGAGAGGCCCCTGGTATGGCAGCACACAGGGGATGGTTGGAATCAGGGCAGAGCTATCCTGGGAAGAATTTGCTGCTGTGCAACTCTTCTAATCCTTGCTCTATGCCAGGTATTCAGTAAGGCCAGGAAATGATATTGCAGGCAGCGGGTTGAAGATGTCTTCGTGCTCTGGCTCTGTAGCTACCCTATCATTTATTGAAAGATTAGATTTGAGCCACAGTAGCTGGGAATAGTTAGCCCTGATTAGAAATTTGGAGAACTGGGAAAAGAGGACTACTCTGAAACCTGCAGGAATTAGAGAGACCACTTTTCTTAGCTCTTGTGAAGCTAGTATTTTCGGTCTGTTATCCTAATATTTTGTCATGTTTTAAAAGTAGGGAGTTAAAGATTGATCCAGAGCTTGGGAAAAGCACTCAAGCAGCAAGACGACTTGGGACAGAGTGAAACTTTTTAAAAAAAAAAAAACATTTTGCATGAGAAAAACAGACCCTGACAATCCTGTCCTTAGAGATATTATATGTAACCTATTTCCCAGCGCACCACATTTAAACCACTGGCCTGTTTGTTTCATATCAGCAAAAATGAAGACAGGCATATTATGCAGGCTCTCCCCACCTAATATGCCTGACTCGTAATTTTTGAAGGATTTCACCGAAGTTGGCAAGCCTCTCAAACTTGCATTGAAGAATATACTGCTCAAATCATAACTAAAATTAAAAAAGTATTCTGACCACTTTCCCCCATGAAAGTCTAGTCGTGAAATGATATATCCTTTAAATTTCTTGCCAGAGAGAACTCCCCTCCCCCAACAGAACTAGTGAGAATCACAGGAATAAATATGACTTGTATTTGACACCTTGAGAGTTGGTATACATATTAGGAAGAGACACTTGAGAACAGTGTGAATCTAACACCAGTGTAATTTACAAAATGAAAAACCTTAGAGTAGAATAGGCATAATGCTGGATAAATCAGAGGTTTAAAAAATAAAAGAGCTTATCCTCTCCAAATAGATGGAAAAGCTATGAAAGGAGGAAGAAAGATCCCTTATTTGATTGCTCTAGAATTTGTTCAATAAGAGATCTTTCCTTCAAAAACTTTGTTTAAAGAAAGGCACCTCAAAAAATCAAAATTAACCTTACAAATTATTAACAAAAAAGTAGAGAAATTTTGATTCATGTCTAGGTATTAGAAAACACATATTTACCAATGCCTATTTTGTAGTCTCAATACAGGCAAATAAACTATTCCAACACTAACATGGACCACATCCAAGGTGTATTAAGAGTGCTCGGCCAAGTAAAACATTTCCTTCTTGCATTATGCTAGAACAGCCAATCCTACAGTCACTGGCTTAAATGGGAGATGCATCTGAAAAAAAGGCATGCAGGGCTGGACCTTTGAAGGGATAGCCTCATTTTAGAAAAAGGAGTTGGAGAAATGAATGAGAAATGAATGAGAATGAGAAATATTCACAAATTGGCTTCACCAAAAAATTTTCTTCCTAAAAATAAGTGTGGGGAGGAGGGTTCCTGAATGTGATTCAAGCAACACCTGGCTTTGGATATGAAGTGTGGTCTGATTCAAAAAATCATACTGAAACAAGTATTAAGGCTGGGATTTTCAAAGGAGCCAAAGTGAATCAGGCATCCAGATTATATGGAAATTAAATGGGAACTGAGCACCTAACTCCCTTAGGCCCTTTGAAAATCTCAGTTTAAGCAGAAATATACCACCATCCCAATAAATGAAGGTAAAACCAGTAAAGGACATAGCTATGCATGTCTGTGTGTGAAAGAAGACGTTAGCCAAATTCTCAGTCACAAAATATTCACAGGTGTACCATCAGTTCAATATCTCTGGCCCATAATTATTATTACAACATTTTCTAGTATGGGTTGCAGCATTTCATGGCAGGTGATGTACCTCTCATAGAAGTAAAAGATAGCATGACACACTTAAGTTTGGCATGACATGGTATATAGCCTGTTCTATATGAACACCTAGTTGACATTCCAGAGCTGAAAAGCTGACAAGTGATATGACTTTCACTTCACCAAATGGCAAGTCTCGGGCCACAAAATGCAGTAATACCTTCTTGTAACTTACATCAATAATTTTCATTCTATTCTGTTTTCCTATGCATGAAGTTCTGAAACTGATAAAAATGAATAATATTACCTTCTCACAGATGAAAGAACAAATATTTATGGAACAGTGTGATGCAGCTGTTCAAAGATCTCTAAACACGTTAGCTCCTGGCTGTATTACCAGTTTACCTGATGTTCCTCTGTTCTAGCTTTTACATTTGTGTCTGATTTTACTGGACTGTAATGTAGGTAAAAAACGTACTTGGTCAGACAGCCTATAGAATCATAGAATATAAGGGTTGGAAGGGACCTCAGTAGATCATCTAGTCCAACCCCCTGCTCAAAGCAGGACCAATCCCCAATTTTTGCCCCAAATCCCTAAATGGCCCCCTCAAGGATTGAACTCACAACCCTGGGTTTAGCAAGCCAATGCTCAAACCACTGAGCTATCCCTCCCAAGAGCTTACATTATTGTTTTCAAAAGTAACTTGTAACTTATGAGCCATCTAAGCCCTTGACTGGTAAGAATTCCTACTAGTGGTCATTCCATGTTGCATGTTTGCAGAACAAAGAACCAACATGGTCCAAATAAGTTCCAGATCTGACTTTTTCTGATAGCAAAATATTAATAACTTAATTTGTTTTTGAAAAAAACACACCTATTTTTTGGCCAAGTTATGTCCCCAGTCTGAGATCTGCTATCACAAACATGATAGGTTTCACAGTAGCAACCGTGTTAGTCTGTATCTGCAAAAAGAAAAGGAGTACTTGTGGCACCTTAGAGACTAACAAATCTCTAAGGTGCCACAAGTACTCCTTTCCTATCACAAACATGTCGCTGTGAGGATCTACACTTTCAAGACAATGGTAGAATATCTGACAGATCAAAAGTTGCAGTAAATTTGTAGGCTGCTGTTAAGCCCCTCTACTAAAATTTTTACAATAAAGTAACTAGCAAAAGCTGAAGTCAGAGGCTTTCTTAAATGGGGCAACATTGGGACAAAATAATATTGAGAAATTAAATTTACTTTGGATTAGTTTCATGTAAACACACACAAAAAACCAACTTCTCAGAACTCACATGAAAAACATAATGTAGTTAATATTAAATACACTGATTACACAACTGATTACTTTTACAGTTTATGCTGCTATGTCCTTGATTTCAGTCCTGTTTTGCTTATGATTAATGAATGACTCACCTTGAGTACTTTGTGTTTATTTCATACCTCATTATGAATTTGAAAAGGTCATTTGTTCTTTGGAACTAGAAGGCAAAACATCTTTGCAAGCAGCAAAATGTTGACAAATTTAAACTAGACACTTTTGTGTAACTAACGTACTGCTACCCATTTTTTAAAATTGCATTACTTTACATTTTCTAAAAAACGTTGCAAACCTGTTTCAAGAGCTTGCATGCCTCTTGTTCCCACAGAACATGGAATGAAAAAATTTGGACATATACATGTTATGTGCATGTGCGCACACACGCACATGAATATATATGAAATCTGATGTACTTTCTCTTCTAACTTGTCATACTTGTAATACTATAATGGCATATTATTAATTTATGCTAACAGTTGCCCACTTACTGCTGATAGTTATTTATGTGGGGCCAAATCCTAGTCCCATAGAAGTTAATGGAAGTTGCGTTTCCATTTAGCCCACGATTGTTAAAAACCAAAAGTATACGATCAATATTTTAAGAAAAACAAAGTAGGTTGTTTTTTTTAAACTACCATGATAGTTTAGTCTCCCGAGGGCTGTAATACTTTGATCTAAGTCCAGTTGTTGGGTTTAGTATGCAGGAGGCTGGGTGGTGTTGGCAGCCTGTGATATACAAAAGGTAAGATTAGATGATCTGGTGTTCTCTTCCAGCCTTAAACTCCAGCAATCTCTAGTTGGCATAACAGGCCTTAGAGAGAATTTTCAACACAGCAAAATTTAGAGCCACCCTGAGTGCTTTAAGTAAGACCAGTAGCCAAACCAGCCCCCAGAAGCGACAGTTTTATGGTAGCATAAAGATGGAATTTAGCCATCGTTGCTCCTACTTACCAGTGCTGAGCAGAGCCCTGGTACAGCTGAGGGTCTGGACCAGTGATGTAAAAGAGAATACAGACCGGAGTCTGTTCTTAATATGCATCATTTAAGGTCTCTGTTGTTTTCCTCATTCACCTAATTTGAAAGATATGTCCCCAAAAGAGAGCACTTGATGTCATGTTATAGGGCAGAAATCATTAGCCACAATCCTCCCCTCACACCATCTTTGCACTGGTGTGTTTCCACTGACTTCAATTCCCAATTTAAACTAGCATGAGAGGACAATCAGATCCATTATCATTTCTCACCTCTAGAACCACGTTGCATGAGAAGCATAGCTATGTATATTTGGAGCTGCACTGCCTGAGAACCAGTGATTGAGGCATTATTGCACGGTTGTATAGGGCAGTGGTTTTTAACCTCTGGTCCACAGACCCCTGGGGATCCACACACCATCTTTAAGATTTCCAAAGGGGTCCATACCTTCATCTGAAACTTTTTAGGGTTCTGCAAATGAAAAAAGGTCTAAGGCACAGTGCCCCATGGCCAGTGGGTCTAATGCATCTGGTGATTAATGGCGGCATTTGAACCAAGTATTTCACCCGGTACAGTCTTCTCTGCACCTCGTCCCTCAGAATTCCAGTGGCCAACTGCCGGCAGAGACATCTTCCCCTTCCCCCTATTCTTGCTCCGTAACACAGTCAGTTAAATTACAGCTGTACTTTACAGAGGTGCATGTGGATTGGATGCTGGGGCTACATTTGATTCAGAGCCAACAAGATTTAAAGGACTTTAGTTGATTTTTACATTTGTCTTTATACAGTCAATTGCATAATTGCTCACCATGTATAATATTCAGGCATATTTGTGTTCCAAAGGCCAATAGTTTAAAGTATTGTGTCATCACTTAAAATAATGTAACTGAGAATGATTAGTAACTGCAGTCTGACCTTCAGCCTCTGGTTTGCTTAATATTGTGGCTTTAAATTTTCCCCCAATTTGTTCAGAACTTTTTGTACCTTGGATTATTAATCTATAACTAAACATTGTCCTTGGTGTTCATCTAGCTGACGATGTTTGGATCCAAACCAAATCTATTATCTTTTCTTTGAATTTTGTAAGCACATTAATTCCAACTCTTTATTCAGGCTTCTTGTTCTCTACAATTTCATTGTAAACTGTGCACATGGAGAGGACATTGCTTAGCCTTTTGGGATCAGTGATTAAACCACTTTTCACAGATGATGAACTTTAGATCCTTGTGGATAGTATCTCCTTACGCAAAATTAACTAAAATCAAACTCTCTATTTCTTAAGGGTTCAGTTCTGCCACACTTATTCATGTCAAGTAGTGCTTGGATTGAGAGGCCATAAGTGAAGAACAGTACATTGACAAATGTAGCTCGCTGTTAACAAATGGCAAATTTTATGTGAGTTGGGGGGGAGGTGATGCTAATCAGAAATCAAACAGTTTTTCTTATTGGAATATGACAAAGTTTAGAGTGGACCTGGAGATGGTAATAGAGAGCTATGTAGGTCTAAACCAACTACTGCAATTCTATCCCAGTGTAAAGCCAGTAAAAGCAAAAGAGTTACACCAGTGCAGAACTGGGGTAATACAGGGCGAATTAGGTTCAGTGATTTCATCTACTGTAAGTAGCTTCTTACAACAGCAATTCTGGGAGAAAATAATTTATTTATTTATTACTAAGGAAGTTTACTTTTCAAGGTAGATGTTTAGACATGACAGCTTGCAAGCAGTTTGAAACATGCATTATCTCTGACATGGGGAAAAACGACAGGTTTCAGAGTAGCAGCCGTGTTAGTCTGTATTTGCAAAAAGAAAAGCAGTACTTGTGGCACCTTAGAGACTAACAAATTTATTAGAGCATAAGCTTTCGTGAGCTACAGCTGACTTCATCGGATATGAGCTGTAGCTCATGAAAACTTATGCTCTAATAAATTTGTTAGTCTCTAAGGTGCCACAAGTACTGCTTTTCTTTATGGGGAAAAACGTAGCTGCTTTTTGAAGGTCTGTATTTTTTTGCAACATAAAAAGTGCTAAGCCACATTTCCAAGATATACCCAGGTTACACTTACGAATCAACTCTAAATGTCTCAAGGGATCAGCACTTCCTATTCATCTGTCAAAATAGAGGAGACCTCGTTTGAGATAGTTCCAGATAGATGCACCTAAATTATTCTTTTGTGTCACATTCAATGAACAGAGGTGCAATGTATATTTGGTTATAACATCTGTATCTTAAACCAGGGGTTCTCAACCTTTTTCTTTCTGAGGCCCCCGGAACATGCTATAAAAACTCCATGGCCCACCAGTGCCACAACTGTTTTTCTGCATATAAAAACCAGGGCCAGAGTTAGAGGGTAGCAAGCAGGGCAATTGCCTGGGGCCCCGCAAAGCTAAGTTGCCCAGGTGGTAGGACTCAGGGCCCCAGGCTTCAGCCCTGCACGATGGGGCTTTGGCTTTCTTCCCTGGCCCCCAGCAGGTCTAACACTGACTCTGCTTGGAGGACCCCCTGAAACCTGCTTGCGCCCCCCCCCCCCGCGGGCCCTGGACCCCTGCTTGAGAATCACTATCTTAAACAACTTTGTGTAATTAAGTTCTCCCTGTATACTGTTATGTTTATGATCTCAGAGGCCTTCAGGTATTGAGTATAAAAACACAAAATTGCACTGAAAATGTATTTTTTATTATTTTACTTCAGAAATCTAGGCCTTCTCAGGCAGAAGAAATCTTCCAGGTTAGAAAGTGATTAGTTTATTTCACATGATGATGAAAGGTAAAGGAATTTTACCAGTATATTATTGAGTTACAGTTTTTCTTACTCGGGAGGAAAACAACATTTGAGACAAACACCTCACATCTGTGATGTTTCCAGCGGGAGAGCAGTCATGCAATGTTCTTATAGAATACCTCTTTACAACTCACACAATTGATTTGATATATATAAGACATCTAGGAGAGTGTCACCCTATTTGTATGGTGACTCACAGGATATTTATATTTCCTTGAACTACAATGATATTAGATTAGTGAAGGTTTCTGTCTTTTTTCCTCATCTATAGCACACCCAAAGCCTGCTGAAGTCAATAGAAGACTTGCTTTTACTTCCATGGGTTTTGGATCAGGCCCTTATATATTTGTCTTCAGTAGATTTCTGTACCTTGAGGAGTGTCCACACTAGCTTTTAAAACATGTTAAGCACCTTGAATTAACAGGCAGTCAATTAACTCAAGGTACAAAAGTCTCAATAAGACAAGTCCACTATGCCTGAATCCTCTAATTGATATTGTTCCTATTTGTCTCTTGTATATATAAAAGGCACCTATCATCTTGATATCCAAAAATGGAACTAAGGTGTAAATCAAAACAAATAGAGCAATTATCTATCTCTATCCTGCCAAATGGCAGGGTATGTGAATTAATGTTCAAGAATCTGCATTTTGTTCCCTAGAGCTGACTGAGTTTTGTTTTTGCTACAGATTAGATTTTCAGTTTATAAGTAAAAGTTACTTGATTATGGTTTTGTTAGTAAAAGGCAAGTCATGACAAGTGATAAAACCTGGTTTGCTGTTGTGTTATTTTAAATATCTCCTGCCCCAAATGGATTCTCCAGGATTAGAGCATATCTTCTTTACAACCCTTTCCTGGCTGTTATGAGCTGAAAAGGACTTCATTGTAGAATATACCGTCAAGGCAAAGAAAAGACTGACACACATTTCACCATTCTATGGGACCCAAAGCCCTTTTTTCCCCTCAGTACAATGGCACTTAGTATATATTTCTCTGCTTTTTAGGAAAGTGATGATCAGGTTTTCCAATGACCCTGCTCAAATGCAAAGATGTCTGTTGTGAGAAGATTACATCCTGAAGTGCCTGAGTCTATTCCTTAATCAACCGTCTATTACTTACGATAAATTCGACAAAGCTTTTCCTTAGTTCCAATCTTTCCATCATTGTTCCTTGAAAAACCTTTTCTGTTTTCAAATATTTGTCAGCTGTAGCACCCTACGACATTAATTCCAAATTCTAAGATCATTCCTGAGAGTGCGAAGATGGCAAGTTTTTAGAAGAATTACAGTTTAAAATAAAATAAACACCTCCTTCTTCTTCTCCGGCATCTCCCCTCTCCCAAAAAACAAACCGAAAACAAAACCTCACACAGCTGAAAGAAACCGCAATTACCTGAAACTGCTTGGATAACGCAGAGTTGTAAGTAATAGTAGCCAAGTTCCCAGGATTTCTCACTTCTATCTGCAGCAAAGGATGTGACTAAATACTCACACCTGTCTCTAAAGTGAATTAAAAAAAGGGTTTTAATCAAGTCAGAAGTCACAATGCCCAGGCATAGAACTTTTTGTTTATGACAAACAAACATTTTCATTTGGATACTCACTACAAGCCTATTAATGGGCAGAATCCCTATTCTATGCTCAACAGAGCACATGCATCCCGAGTTAATGTCCACACTCTGTTCCTGAGATTGGTCTTAGAATTCAAAAAACCAAATGGATCTTAATGGGATCCATGTGCCAGCATGACTCAGCAGGAACTATCCTGAGGTTTTTAATAAATAGTTTTTCTCTTAGCATCTACAATGACTCGACAGACAAGCCCTACATTTCTATACTGGGTTTTGAGTTTCTATAGTGGGTTTTTATACTGGGTTTGCTAGCCTATCTCATGGCCCTAAAAGATTTAGCATTTTGGAAGTGGATAATTTTCTGCTGTTTACAAACTGCTAGAGAATGAGAACAAATCCCTTTATCCATCCTCATGATATCAGAAGCTGCATATGTTTTTGCTTTGTTATCTCTGTTATAACAACAAATATAATTTCCCAAAAGCAATTTTATAAACAACATTTTTTCAGCTCATATTTCCTCTGTAAAAAATGTAATGCATGTTTAAAAATATTTAAAGGGAACATTATTTATTTCAGTTTACGAAGTTATACAGCAGCAGTCTGACCACACTGGAGTAACAGGATTGTTTCTCCTTTACCATTTCTCTTTGCTCACTATGGTCCCACATGACAGATGGTATAAAAGAGAATACCCTGTTTTTAAATTAATCCCCTTAACATCTAGAAACATGAAGCACTGAAGAAAGTCTGAACAGCTGTCTGATTGTGGTTAAAACCCCTCCCACATCTCCACCATGGTTAGGTGGCTCATGTGCACTGATATCATACTAGAAAGCCTCTCCCAAGCTCACTTACGATTTTTGGGAGCCCTGGGCATTTCTCCACTGACTCCATCTCATGCATCTATTGGCCTGAACCTATCAAGTGGTGATGACCTTGTGTGGGGTGCTTAGAGTGCTGTATACTTCCATCTAAGCCTATGAATACTGAAGATATGCAGCACTTTGCAGTATTGGGGTAGTTTTGTGCCAGAACAATGATTTAAAGCACCTTTTGCTCTCATTGTTTAGCTGCCCATAATGCAAAAAAAGTTTGAGCACAGAAAATGAGTGAACTGCAGCAGTTTTCAAGAAAACCATTCAATTGAGTGACTGCTGATATTCTATACTATGAGAACAGAACTTCCAGAAATCTCATGGAAATGTTTATCTCATGAAGGACTGTTTGTATTGAGGTTAATTTGAACAAAGGCCAAACCTGAAATTCTCCCAGCCAACCCACCCCTATTATAAGCTGTCATTCACTTACAAGAGGTGTTTTGCTTTTTTACGCCACCACAAAAAATACTCCAAGAAAATTCAAAAATGAACAAAAGTGGTGTCATGATGTTACTGTACCACCAACAGATAGCACCCAATAATGTACGTCAGTGACTGAGCAACATTTGCCACCAATGCGTGTCATGCACATGACATGTTACCGTTTATTAGAGCCTAGCAGTATTTAGCCGCATCAGAGCAGTACAAGTAGACTGCTACTAACTTATTTTTAATTTCAGCAGTGGTGCTATGTGTAACATAGAGCTAACAATAACAATCAGCAGCAGCAGCCACCACTGCCAAAATAATAGAGGCCCAAATTCTGCCCTGAAGGCCCACTGGGACTAGGGTGACCAAGTGTCTGTTGTTTGATCGGAACACCCGGTCGAAAAGGGATTATGGCGGCTCTGGTCAGACTGGACCGTTGACTGTCCAGTTGGCAGCTCCCTGCTAGCCTCCATGCCACGTGGCTCCTGGGAAGGGGCAGACAGGTGGCTGCGCATGCTGCCCCTGCCCCAAGCACCACCCCCACAGCTCCCATTGGCCTGGCTGTGCCTCTGCGTAGGAGCCGGAGGGGGGACATGCTGCTGCTTCCAGGAGCTGCTTGAGGTACCCTGCATCCCTGAGCCCCCCATCCCGTGCCCCAACCCCATGCACCAGCCCTGATACCCCTCCTGCCCTCTAAATCCCTCAGTCCCAGCCCGGAGCACCCTCCTACACCCCAAACCCCTCATCTCCAGCCTCACCTGAGATTCTGTACCCCCAGCTAGAGCCCTCTCCCCCTCTTGCATACCAACCCACTGCCTCAGCCTAGAGCCCCCCTCCTGCACTCTGAACTCCTCATTTCTGCCCCACCCCAGAGCCCGCACCCCCTCCCGCATCACAGCCCCCTGAGCCAGCCTGGTGAAAATGAAGTGAGTGAGTGAGTGAGAAGGTGGGGAAAGCAAGCAACAGAGGGAGGGGGGATGGAGTGAGCAGGGGCAGGGCCCTTGGAGAAGGGGCAGGTCATGGGCGGGGCAGGGCACTTGTGTTTGGCTTTGTGCAAGTAGGAAGTTGCCAACCCTAACTGAGACACCTTTACCCTTATGTAACTTCATTGATCATCAATTCCCTGCGGATTCCCCTCAGTGTCAGAGGGTGGAATTTGACTCTACTTTTTGTGCAGAACCTTGAATATGGGTGCCTAAACTCTCTTTTGAATCCACAAAATTGTGAGAGTTTAAGCTACTGTGTAGCTGTTTAGATTCTGTGCCATCACATTTCAGAGGCAAAATTACAGGATGTATGCATCCTGCATACAGGATGTATGCATGTATGCAATAGTCAGACTTTGACTCCCTCAGGGAACAGATGGCCAGGATCCCCTGGGGGACTAACATGAAAGGGAAGGGAGTCCAGGAGAGCTGGCTGTATTTCAAGGAATCCCTGTTGAGGTTACAGGGACAAACCATCCCGATGAGTCGAAAGAATAGTAAATATGGCAGGCGACCAGCTTGGCTTAATGGTGAAATCCTAGCGGATCTTAAACATAAAAAAGAAGCTTACAAGAAGTGGAAGGTTGGACATATGACCAGGGAAGAGTATAAAAATATTGCTCGGGCATGTAGGAAAGATATCAGGAGGGCCAAATCGCACCTGGAGCTGCAGCTAGCAAGAGATGTCAAGAGTAACAAGAAGGGTTTCTTCAGGTATGTTGGCAACAAGAAGAAAGCCAAGGAAAGTGTGGGCCCCTTACTGAATGAGGGAGGCAAGCTAGTGACAGAGGATGTGGAAAAAGCTAATGTACTCAATGCTTTTTTTGCCTCTGTTTTCACTAACAAGGTCAGCTCCCAGACTGCTGTGCTGGGCAACACAAAATGGGGAAGAGATGGCCAGCCCTCTGTAGAGATAGAGGTGGTTAGGGACTATTTAGAAAAGCTGGACGTGCACAAGTCCATGGGGCCGGACGAATTGCATCCGAGAGTGCTGAAGGAATTGGCGGCTGTGATTGCAGAGCCCTTGGCCATTATCTTTGAAAACTCGTGGCGAACGGGGGAAGTCCCGGATGACTGGAAAAAGGCTAATGTAGTGCCCATCTTTAAAAAGGGAAGAAGGAGGATCCTGGGAACTACAGGCCGGTCAGCCTCACCTCAGTCCCTGGAAAAATCATGGAGCAGGTCCTCAAAGAATCAATCCTGAAGCACTTAGAGGAGAGGAAAGTGATCAGGAACAGTCAGCATGGATTCACCAAGGGAAGGTCATGCCTGACTAATCTAATCGCCTTTTATGATGAGATTACTGGTTCTGTGGATGAAGGGAAAGCAGTGGATGTATTGTTTCTTGACTTTAGCAAAGCTTTTGACACGGTCTCCCACAGCATTCTTGTCAGCAAGTTAAGGAAGTATGGGCTGGATGAATGCACTATAAGGTGGGTAGAAAGCTGGCTAGATTGTCGGGCTCAATGGGTAGTGATCAATGGCTCCATGTCTAGTTGGCAGCCGGTGTCAAGTGGAGTGCCCCAGGGGTCGGTCCTGGGGCCCGTTTTGTTCAATATCTTCATAAATGATCTGGAGGATGGTGTGGATTGCACTCTCAGCAAATTTGCGGATGATACTAAACTGGGAGGAGTGGTAGATACGCTGGAGGGGAGGGATAGGATACAGAAGGACCTAGACAAATTGGAGGATTGGGCCAAAAGAAATCTAATGAGGTTCAATAAGGATAAGTGCAGGGTCCTGCACTTAGGATGGAAGAATCCAATGCACCGCTACAGACTAGGGACCGAATGGCTCGGCAGCAGTTCTGCGGAAAAGGACCTAGGGGTGACAGTGGACGAGAAGCTGGATATGAGTCAGCAGTGTGCCCTTGTTGCCAAGAAGGCCAATGGCATTTTGGGATGTATAAGTAGGGGCATAGCGAGCAGATCGAGGGACGTGATCGTTCCCCTCTATTCGACACTGGTGAGGCCTCATCTGGAGTACTGTGTCCAGTTTTGGGCCCCACACTACAGGAAGGATGTGGATAAATTGGAAAGAGTACAACGAAGGGCAACGAAAATGATTAGGGGTCTAGAGCACATGACTTATGAGGAGAGGCTGAGGGAGCTGGGATTGTTTAGTCTGCAGAAGAGAAGAATGAGGGGGGATTTGATAGCTGCTTTCAACTACCTGAAAGGGGGTTTCAAAGAGGATGGCTCTAGACTGTTCTCAATGGTAGCAGATGACAGAACGAGGAGTAATGGTCTCAAGTTGCAATGGGGGAGGTTTAGATTGGATATTAGGAAAAACTTTTTCACTAAGAGGGTGGTGAAACACTGGAATGCGTTACCTAGGGAGGTGGTAGAATCTCCTTCCTTAGAGGTTTTTAAGGTCAGGCTTGACAAAGCCCTGGCTGGGATGATTTAACTGGGACTTGGTCCTGCTTTGAGCAGGGGGTTGGACTAGATGACCTTCTGGGGTCCCTTCCAACCCTGATATTCTATGATTCTATGATTCTATGATTTGTTTGTCTAGGAAGAAGAAAATTCAATACACTGTAGGGATAGGCTTAGAATATAGAATTTAAATGTTAAAAAAGTGTAAGGATGATTTAAGTGGTAGCTAAGCAGTCAGAACTATAGCAACTGTGAAGGTAAAGCAGTTACTCCGAATGGTGAACCATCTGCTTTCTAATGAAAACAGCCGTACTTGTCAGCAACATCTAGAAAAAATGATTTCTTAGTCAGAGTGTGTAACTGAGGAAAGTAGCTTTTTTGCTATATGAGGTAATACACTCGAATGATGTATGACTTAGATAATAGTGCGGGTTAATGATCTTCAGCTGGATCAGGGAGTAAAACAAAGTAATTTCATAATACAGAGCATGATGGATTAAATCATGTTAATACTGGGTATATTCATTAAAGAAAATGATCTTTCTGGCATACTAAATGGCAAAATAAAAAGCACTTTTAGTAAGTTATATGATTAATTAGTCTGCCCTTTTATTTATGTACCATGATAAAGTAAAATGTACTACTTCTGGTTACCTCCTAGGCAATTATTCTAAAACATGTATTAAATGTACCAGCATCACTGTATTGTACCAGTCTATCAGGAACACCAAAGTATGTCCCCATCTTTGTTATAAGTAAGGGATTCCCTCCCCCCATTTATTAAAAAATTGAAGTTAGCTCATCACTCCTTCCTAAGGTTTCGAGAGGGCTTTTCTCTATGAGACATGATTTTGATCTCGATACAAAATTGGTCTGTGTTTGAGATAATTAACTAGCGGCATAGTTAAGAACTAGTACTGGGTGGTGAGAACTGGAATTCAAGTAAATATCCAAAAATGTGAATGGTCACACAAAGTTCATCCAAATTCTGAACTGTTTCAACCTCTTGCCTGCAAAACTGAGCTGGATACCTTGTTGCTTTCGCATCAGATTTCCAGGGCTTTTCATCGCAGCCAGAAAGAACCTGGAGGTAGCCTTTCAGAACTTAAAAAAAATACTTATAATTAAAGAGAGGTGAAGGGGGTTTTTGGTGAGATGGGGGAGGGAGGACAGGGGAGAGGAAGCTGGTATCACATCCAGCCAAGTTTTACCTCCCCTTCAAGAAACCATTTCAAGAGCAGAAGAAATGACACAAATTTAGTCCTTGATTTACTTCTAAGTGTCCAGTGTACACTTCCTAGCTAACATTAGTCTGTGGCTCAGGCCCAGAGAGGGAAGTGCAACACACACTGGGGCCAGTGGGTTACGCATATATTTTCTGTTGGCTGACCTCTGAAGAAGAGTGACGTTTGCATAACAGCAATATGAGAAAATCCAAGCTCAAAGCTCTAGAACCATGGAACTGCTCAAGGGATGTTGTTTCCCACTCCCTACAACTACTAACCCTCTCCCCCTCAGTAATGCCATGTAGCCTATAGAAGCAAAAGCTTAGGGAAAGCGTCTAAGCCAATTGTCTTTTTGCTTTATTTCCCAGCCAGGCCAGGGTAAAGGGGAGGCTGCCCTTCCTATTACACTAGGGATGTACTGAGTTTCTTCTCTTGAATGTCATATGCCAGATGGACAGAGTGGTGTCAAAATGACCATCTCAGGTACAGCACAAGGCTGGGCTCAAATCATCATTATGTGGCTACCTTTAAGGAGGAAGCATCCCCTTAAAGAAAGAAGTAGCTTCCACGTCACTGAGGAACCCAGGAAGCTATTGGATCGATGCCGCTCAGAAACAATTATGAGTTGAATGGAGAAGTGATCCTCATTTTAAAACACTTGCGTGAAAGACAAGTCATTTAGAAAAATTAGTAAATTAAGGACAGTAACCTGTTAGCCTAATGAGGGAAACTCTTTGAAAACTTTCCCCCTCCACAGTTCTGACAGTGTGGGTCAGTACTGCAAGTATCAGAGTAGCAGCCGTGTTAGTTTGTATTCGCAAAAAGAAAAGGAGTACTTGTGGGACCTTAGAGACTAACCAATTTATTTGAGCATAAGCTTTCATGAGCTACAGCTCACTTCATCGGATGCACCTACTGCAAGTAGGTATTCTAATCCTGGGTATCTCTCGATAAGAGTCCACCAGAGACGCCTGTTTTGTTTTAACAACCGCTAATCTCCCAGTGCTCTCTTGTGATTGTTTGACTTTTCTCTCTCTGGAAATGGGACATGAAATCTATTTATACTGAATATATAGCAAACTATGGCAAATGTAAATCCATGTGTTTTAACTATTTGTTTTAACATCTGTACACTTTAACAATATGCCTTTAGCAAAGGAAACTCCTTGCCATCTAGTTTCACAATGTAACTTTCCACAGGATCTCATTTTGGCAAGTGTGAGTACATGTAGATGGTTAAAGTTAAGGGTCTTTCATTCTCCCTACTGCGCTTTCACTATGTTTAATTTTAATCAGCATTACAGGGAGTGATTCACGTGCACTGAGCAGACATCTCAATTTTCTGTCTGGTGGAATAAATAAGAAAAAATAAATAAGAAAAAAAGGTCCAGAAACTTTCCTATTTACAGTCGATTTTGCCAATATTGTTCTTTTTAATTAAAAGAGCAGAATGATTCATGAATCAGTATTAAACGCTGCTCTTTATACCTGAAGAAATCCTCCTAACCTTAATCAGAAGGCTTTTAGAGGATGCTAGTTCTAACAGAACAGGAACAAATAGTGGGATGTATGCAAAGAAATCTCTGCTTTGAAGCGTCTGACAAATTTTGTTAGCTTTCTCTCAGAAATTTATTTTAATAAGATACTATAGCTATTAGGTTCATTATTCTCATATGTTTCTAAGAGGCCTTTGAGACTTGGAAAAACAGAGTGAAATTGACTGAAAACATACGGTAAAAATGGATTTATGTTTCAGAAATAGAAAAAAATTGAACACCCCAAGGTCTAACTCCTTCACTACAAATCATAAAGGGATTTTAAAGGCATGTTAGAAGAAATACCTTTATGAAAAGAAAGCAATGGCATTAAAATATGGAAGAATAGGTGAACTGTACCAGAGAGTGGAGAAGTTCAGCTTCTGAGAAATACGAAGTGTTGGTCTAAAATAAGTTTCAATTGTTGTTACATTTTAGACTTTGTAGGAAATAACACAGTGCAGAAGTGTGACTTTAAAATTAGCATTCGAAAGTGCCTGTGATGTAAGGTGAGGGTTTTTAACAAACAGTGGATTTTGAACCTAAAATTACATTAATTTATTTGCTGCAACAAAATTAGGCTGATTAGTTATTGTTCAAACTCATTTGTTAAACAAAAGAAAAGTCTATATGTTATATAAAAAAATCAGCATAGCAGGAACTCCTTGTAGTCCATTACTGTTGACAAGACTTGACTAGAAATGCAAGATATGTATAAAGAGTAATTTTGTCTCATTAAACGACAACACTAGTGGTTCCTCTTCATCTCCTTAATTCATTTCTTATAGTTTTTCTTGTCACATCCACTTGTTTTATGGCTTACTAACTTGCAAGTTATGGTCGTAATTTATGGTCAAAATTGAGTGGTAGCAAATCACAGAATATTTTCATTGATTACCCTAAATTGTCTAATCTCCTGTATGTTTTTAGGACTTGATTGGGTGGTATTTACTGATTGCCTTCATCTAATTTAAAAATCAATCAATAGCAACAATGAGAGGTGGTGGATAAATCGAGTCTAATGCAGCATAACTGCAGCAAATATCCATCAAAGGCTCATTCTCAATCAAATTTGTGGGAAGTTTTAATACATAAACCAAAATGTCTAAAAGCTTTACTTCTAGAGCATATCACTTTAAAATTGTGCTCTGCAGCATGACATCTTATTGCTCTTATGCTGTCTATTTAGGGTGATTTTCCACTGCTAAAATGAACATATTTCACTACCATAAAACTGTAGCAAATAAGAAAAAAATGTGATCAGCTTTTCTTTAAAGGCACTTTGTTCCATCTTCCTCAATATTATCTGTGTATAATAATGGGAATTAACATAACATCAGCTTTTCTTATAAACTGTGTGCATTTTCCCAGAGATAAACATTCTAATAAGTGTCTTGATGGAAAATTTGCTTTCTACATTGAGAAATGAATTCATGAAAGTTGTTCCTTACATTGTTGTATTTTGTGTGTGTATGCGCACATTATTTAGTGCCTAAAGTTTACTATGGCAAATATGAAAGAAAGAGTTTAGATGGCAGCATGTTAACTTCTTGACACTGTCAGTGCAAAGACACATCATGCAGTGAGACAGGTTTTTGTCTGCTTTCTGCTTTTATTTATTTTTAAAAATTCAACAAAGACACCAAGAATTTAGAGTGCCTCTTTCTAAACTTCCCTGAGAAAACAGTAAACAAAATATTGATTTTATTTATGAACTGTGGAGCAGATCCTGAGTTGGTGTAAATGGGCATAGCTGTTTTGAAGTCAGGTAATTGGAGTTGGAGTTCTCTTGCTCTGCACCAGCGGAGGATCTGGCTCAGTAGTCTGAAAGTATGTGTGTTTATGCTGGTATCTAATGTTAGAAGAAGTTAAAACTTTACTTGAAAGTAAATACTGAAAACCGCTAAAGATATTCAGCTTTGAATTCCGAACAACACATGCAATGTGAAGCTACATACTGCTTATGCCAGGGGAGGTTCTGACCTATTCTGTGTGCGCTGCTGGTGACAGGTGGGGAATGGAAGGAAAGAAATGTGCTGCTTTTCTTTCATGTTGTATTTAAATTCAAACAAATAAATCAAATACCGATGGAGATGGAGTCATGGGCCCAGATTCTGGGTCATTGTATGGCATGTATGTCAGCCCAGAATTTCACCAAGGATGCCTATTGAGAAGTATTCAGAAAGAAAAAGGCCGTGCCCATTTGCACACATTAGGAAAAGGCAAACAGGTCTTGATAACATTTGAGAAGAGTCAGAACCAAAATCCTGGACATCTCCATATGCTGGGGATATTTAGACTTGATCCAAACTTCGCAGTTGACCCCCTCTCCCCCCGAGCCAGGTCTTATCAAAAGCAAGGGATCTAATACCTCCAACTCTGCAGACACCCTCATCTGGATGTGGATCAAAAATTTGCACTTCAGCCACATTTCAGCATAAAAAGAGAATTGATCTGAACCTTGATGCAAATCTTAAATCATACCACAACTCCCCCTCCACCCCCTTTTTTTCAGATCAAATTAGTTGAGCCAATATTTTTTAAAAAGACCATTTTCTATTTTCACTCCTCTGCTCCTGCTGGTTTTCTATGAGACTAAAAGAAGGTGGTGAGTGGTGCTGAATTATTCTGGCAGAGGCTGCTCTTGAAGATTCTTGCAAGAAGCAGGAAGTGCAAGAGATCGCACGAGACAGCTTGTTCTCGTGAGATTCCCACCTCAATATCTCAGGTTCAACAGCTATAGAGACCGAAGACGGTTCAGATGAGCATCCTGGCCTTCTGGTACTTATCTGAACCAGATACAAATTCCAAACCTTTAGAGGTCGATCTGCTGTCAGCACAAACAAGGCTATGGGTAAGGTTAGGAAAGCACACAGTTCGGGGGGTGAATATTCCCACTCAAATCAATTTTAAAGCATCCTTTGTTGCTAAACACACTTAAAAAATCTTGGCATCAACAACAGCTCACAACACACATTACAAATACAAAAGACAAACCCCGACGAGAACCCTACTAGCAGTCCACTTTTTATTAAAATTCTGACATTCTGAGAGATCTTCTTGCCAAGGGCCCTCTTACAATGATATCTGTACACTTGTCATTACATTGCAGTTCACATTACTTACATAAACATGCCACAGGGAAACCATGACTGATATAATTTTTATAAGATTGAAAGGTAGCCATTATGATCATTAAAACAAACCTGAGAGAGCCTTCCTGATGATGGAATAGATTCTGTTACTTCTTCCTTCTCTGTGGGTCATTAGTTAAAAAGGGAAAGAGGGGGAAAATAAAGAGGCAGAGAAGGCCACATACTGCAGGTGTTTTATCCTTTGTAAGGAGACTGCACTGAGACAAATGATTCTAGCTGGCATTTTGTACACACCGGAGATTGCTTATCGATCCAGATCAGAATATTCAGGCTGGCCCCGGGGAAAAGGCAGAGTATTTTCTGAGGGAGTTAATAACCTGGCAGCTGAGCTGTCTTGTCCAATTCACTGAACCTAGGGCTCTAATCAGGCCAGAGTTTCTTATTTTGAGAAATCTTGCCATATGTGTCTGCTAGCTGCCTTCCACTCTATTGGACGAGTGACAGTGATTGAAATGACAGCCTATAGATAGAGGCTAATCAAATTGTTTATTATCAGCCTAAATCAATATGTATAGATTGTTGAAACATCACTGTCATGCCATGGAAAAGTAATACTAATACTTCTCATGCTGCTGATGTAATTCTAAAACGTATTGTTCTATCTTGAATTACATCTGAATTTAAGAGAGTAAAAGCAATTATAATGGGGGATCAGACAGTGACCAGTACACATGCTTACACATTCCAATAAAATAACGTTAGGGATTAATGATGAAATGTCACTTTGTGCTCCCTTTAAATATATTATCATGTTTCTAACCGGACAGAGAACCGAGATCTGTGAAAGAAAACGGGTAAAAAAATAAAGCACCAAGGAAGATATTCTTCCTTTTGCTGTGGAGGAGGGAAAAGAAATCCACACAGATTTCTGTTGTCTACAGGGAAAAGAAAGAATTCCAACACATATGTGTCTCATTAAATGCCCACCCAACAGTAACGATCAAACCAACGTAAATCTGTAATACATGAATGTCCATTACAAAAACATTCCAAAGAGAGTTTTACACAGTTCAACACTTTAATAAAGAGTACAGCAAAGCAAATGCCTTTCTCTCTGATTTTATGAAAGTAAATAGTACCCAGCACTTGGGAGCTGGTATCACAATGGTGAAGTGTTTTACTTAAAAAATCTAGCCTATCTATTCTGCAGCCCAGGACAATTTATTTTGCACAGAAATGAGGTATAATGCGTATGTGAACAAAAAATGTCACTCAGTTTTCAAAGTATGCTATAATCATGTGGTTTTGCAGACAGTGATATATAGTGTGCCATGTATATATATTTCATCTTGTACAGCATGTTAATTATCTGTCTGAGTCAATAGCCTTGATTCACTCTGTAGGTTGGAGGTTCATAGTGGTAGTAACCCCCACTGATGGGGGGGGCACAGCAGTGCACTTGCACCCCTCACTCTACCACATAACCCAGGTTGGGTGGGGCTGGATCAGCCTGAGGGTGGAAATATGCAGACCAAGTGCTATACCACTTGGTATCCTGCAATGGGGCTCCTAATTAACTCTGGCTGACATTTCAATCTGCCCTCTCCTGACAACACCCACAAAGCAGGGTGTCCGTGAATTTCCCCTCTCGTGTAGCTGACCCCAATGGTACAGTGACTATGGCCTACCCAATGCATGTTGTGCACATATTATCCCAGAACAGAATTTGGACTTTTTTATAAATATTTTTTCAAGTGTCTACATTAACAATAATTTGCAATATCTTTTGTGCCCTGTTGACTTAGTGTGGCATTTTCCTTCAACAAAAGGGCCTGCTTCTCATTACACTATGGCCACTAAATAACAACTCTGGAAATATAGAGGGGCCTTAAAGTTGCAGTAAATTATATGTATCTATCCCCATTTTAAGGCCCCTATACAATGCCAGAATGGTGCAAAATGACATTAGTATAAACGATGAACTGGGACCAAACATCTTTACACTCCTTTTTAAAGATAATTTACATGATGTGTTCATTGGACTGAATTACTTTGTCAGATTACTTTGTAGCTCCAAACTAAAGCTAAGTTCAGCATCCAGAATCTGTGTTAATAAAAATAATATTACTCTTTAGGTAGTACTGATTTAAAGTGGTTTGTTTTTCCTTTGGATAAAAGTTACTGTTCTTAGTGTGTGCACTCAAACCCCTCCTAAACAGCAATAGTCTTTGGTTGACTGATTCTAGGAATTTTCCTATTAAATTTAAACTGACATTTTTAGTCACATATTAATTGCATCTATACGGAACAGAGGCTCTGATTCAGTAAACAACATTAGCACAAAATTAAAATGTAAGCATATGCTCAAGTTCATCCCTATTTAGGAAAGACCTGAAGCAGATGCTTAAGTTTAGGCATGTAAACAGTTCCATTGAAGTCAACGGGCTGAAGCAGATACTTAAAGTTCTGCATATACGTAATGCACATTTGCAGAATAAGTTACTGCCCAATAAGAGTGGCAGAATGACAGAATTTAGTCCACAGTGAACTGGCACAACAGCAAAATAAAATATTACTTTTAAAGTGTTTTGGCCCCAACCCAGTAAAGCTCTTAAAACTGACCTACATACAGGGCTTTTTTACTGATTTAACTATTTCGGTTTATAATTACATCAGTGTAACTCCTTCATGTGGTCACAGTTAAACTGGTATAAAGGTATTTATATTGGCATAGCTTATCAAGGTAAATTTACAGAAATAAATGCTTCTGAAATGGTGGAGGAACAAAAAAGAATCTTAAGGGGGAAAAAACCCAAAATGGATAACCTGAAAGTTGAACAATTTGCTGTTGTATGGCTCAGGAGCGGTAACAAGTGTTTACTATATCAGTATAGGGAACACTGATTTCCATTGTGTGTGTATGTGCACTTACAAGCTTTGTGCAGGGAATTTAAATGGTTTGATTGTCATGCCGTTATCTAAATTGTGTGCATGTGAGAGGTCCAAAAGAAAGGAATTATTATATTCCTATATATGAACCAATTGTCCTGAGATCTTGCTGTCTGATACTTTTTGTAGTCTAAGCCTTCAGAGGCAGCTAACAGAAGAGTTTCAGAAGATGTAGCTGACCACTCTGTGCTTGGAAGTAGTGGGACTTGGTGAGCGGTGTGTTTGGTCCATCTGTGGGATAGCTGGTTGGTTGTTTTCTGTGTATGGGCTGTATTTCTGGGCCTTGGACCACTGAGTAAGCAGTTAAGACCGGTCTGTATGTTGGTGCCTTGGACAGGGCTGTGAGGCTCTGACTTTCGAAGCTTTGATCAGTGTCTTGGTAAAGGCCGCAAGGCTGACCCTGGCAGCTTTGATCAGCCCTGCTGTTTGAAGTCTGAGAGATTAATCGCTCCCTCTTGGCAAGGGGCAGAGCTGAGCTGAGCTAAGCAGGGAGACCTGGTTTAAAAAGTCACTTGCTAGGCAAACTTGAGATTTGTGAACTGATGCAGCTAACGGGAGAGTTTTGGAGGAAGTGAGAGGAGCTTTCTTTCCAGGGTCAGCTCTAGTGCTATTTCAAAATGGCCATAGATGGAACAGAGGTGATGATGAAACACAAGGATGTTTTCTTTCCTCCCTGAAGCTAGAAGGGACCTCTGGTTCAGAAAGTGGCTGTGCTGGAGGAAAAACTTCTGGGATTGGAGGGACAAATAGAGATGCTACTGAAAATCAGAGATATGGAGGAGTTCCTAGACAGCCAGGTTTGGGAAACATCAGTACCCATGGTTCAAGGAAGAAAAGAGCTGAACACCACGAATCAAAGACACAGGAAGTCAGACAGGAGGCATGGCAATTTGTAACCACTAGAGGCAAGGGATCACATGAGCATTCTTCGTGGCTGGAAACAGCTGAGGATGGGAAGTCTGTGGCAACCAGAGAGAAGACGACCAGGAAGAATTCCACACAGCTAGAAGTTTCCAATTGATACCAGGTTCTCAGTGTGAAAATTGTGGAAGATATCTCAAGTTCCAGCTGGTCCCAGGGAATGGAGAGCTGTGTGGGATACACCTGTGGATGGTAACTTATAAGAAAAGCTAGTTTGCCAACAGTGAGAACTTCAACCATCCAAGGAAGACAGATGATCCCTTTTGGGTATTCAGAAGAATTCAAAAAACATTCTGCAAGGGACAAGTGGCCAACACAATGGTGTGCTGTCTTTCTGGAGCCAAGACACTTCCTAAAGTTGACAGGAAAGCATCCATTGTGATGGTTCCTAAATTCATATTGATACTTGTGGGATATCTCACAGGTAATAGATGACTTCAGGGTACTTGGAAGCATACTGAAGAAGAATGTCCAAGCACTTTTCTCTGGGATTTTTTCTGCCCTGCAAGCAAAGGAAGATGGAAGGCAGAAGATTCTGAAAGTGAGCTACTGACTAGTAAATGATGTAGGGTTTTGACCTTGTGGAACATTGATTCACTTTCTTTGGGGAGGAGTTGTATAGTTTGGATGGCCTCCACCTCAGTAGAAGGGAATCAATCTCCTCAAAGACAGGTTGACCATAGTAGTTGGGAGGGTATTAAACTAATAATAAATAAAAGAAATAAATAAAAATAAAAGAAAAGGTAAAAAGAGGGAGTATATGAGCACTCATTTAGCACAGAATCAAGATACTGAGAACAAAATTAATCATGGAACCGAAGAACATGAAGGGAACATATTCTTTATTTGCCTGTACACCAATGCTAGGGGTCTTGGTAACAAACAAAAGGAATTGGAATTACTCATTAATCAGCATAAACATGATATAGTTGGTATTACTGAAATCTGGTGGTTTGCATGACTAGAATGCTAAAATCAATAGTTATAACCTATTTAGGAAGGATCGAGTGGGCAAAAGGAGTGGTGGAACGGCTCTCTATTTCAAAAATGGAATTACTTGTTTCTGAGTCACTGATAACGCAGAAGAAAATGATCGTAAATGTTTACAGATCAATATCCTAACAGATAAAGCACAAGATGGGGGTATTAGGTAGTCTGGTAAAGACCATGAAATCACACTAGGGAACAGAATGACCATCCTTTATGTCCCTATCTAGAATATGTAAGGAAAAAAGCTGCATGATCATGGGGAACTTCAATTTGAGAGACATATGCTGGAGGTCTCATACTGACAGTACTAACACATCCTTTGAATGTCTAAATATTACAGATGGCCATTTCCTGATTCCAAAAGATTGCATCCAATATGGGGGGGGTGGATTCTATATTAGGCTTAGTTTTGATAGACAGAGGAACTGATCAGAGAACTGAAAATTAATGGTAGCTTTGGTGCAAGTGATAGTGACTACATTTATAAATGTGCAAACGGAATAGAGTCCCTGTCGGTGATATTATACTTAGTGCTTTAAAAGGAAAATTTTCACAAAGCTGAAAACAATGATGAGCCAAATCATCTGGGAGGAAGAATTTAATTAGAAAAATGGGAATGACAATTAGGAATTGTTTAAAAATACTTTACTAGATGTCCAAAAGCCACAATCAAGAAAGAAGGCTGTATTATTTAAAAACTGACCTGGTTGAAAGGGAAAGAGAAGGCATCTATAAAAAATAATATATAACAAATGGAAGAAGAGGGAAGCTGATAGTAACAAGTATAAATTGGAAGTTTGGAACAGTAGACAACTGAAAAGCAAAGCAAAGAGGCACAAGAAATCTATAGTCAGCAGGGTTGAGGACAATGAGAAAGATGGTTTTTTAGTATATTAAGAATAAAAAGAATCCTGACAATGGTATTTATCCATTACTAAATGGAAATGGTAGAATTATCAATAATGATGCAGAAAAGGCAATAATTATTGAATGTTCTATATTTAGGAAAAAAACAGATGATGTAGTCTCATCATATAAGAAGACTCTTTCCATTCTACTAGTATTTTAGGAGGATGTTAAACAGCAGTGACTAAAGTCAAACATTTTAAAATCATCAGGTCCGGAGAACTTGCATCCAAGAGTTTTAAAAGAGCTGGCTGAGGAATTTGCTGGACTGTTAATATTGATTTTCAGTAAGTCTTGACTCACTTGGAAAGTTCTAGAAGACTTGAAGTTAATGTATTACCAGTATTTATAAAAGGTAAACAGGATGACCCAGGTAATGATAAGCACCTCAGTATGACAGCAATCCCAGGCAAGATAATGAAGCGGCTGATATGGGACTCGATTAATAAACAATTAAACAAGGTTAGTGTAATTAATCCCAATCTGTGCTGATCCACAGAGGATAGCAATTGGTTACAGACCCAGATGGAGAGCTTTACTCTAGCTGTAACTAGATGTCAGCCAAGATGGAGGACCACACATAAGCACAGCTGAATGGTGAACAGTCAAACCAGGCATTTTACAGACATAGCTGAACTTGATGCTATGAACAGACAAAACACTTCATTAACTTTAAGTTGCTTGTCATGTCTGTAAAGTACAGCAAGGAATGTCACAGTTTAAAAAAAATATCCAACAGTGGGCAATTGGCATGGAAGCTAACAGTGGGGATAGAATCATAGAATCATAGAATCATAGAATATCAGGGTTGGAAGGGACCCCAGAAGGTCATCTAGTCCAACCCCCTGCTCAAAGCAGGACCAAGTCCCAGTTAAATCATCCCAGCCAGGGCTTTGTCAAGCCTGACCTTAAAAACCTCTAAGGAAGGAGATTCTACCACCTCCCTAGGTAACGCATTCCAGTGTTTCACCACCCTCTTAGTGAAAAAGTTTTTCCTAATATCCAATCTAAACCTCCCCCATTGCAACTTGAGACCATTACTCCTCGTTCTGTCATCTGCTACCATTGAGAACAGTCTAGAGCCATCCTCTTTGAAACCCCCTTTCAGGTAGTTGAAAGCAGCTATCAAATCCCCCCTCATTCTTCTCTTCTGCAGACTAAACAATCCCAGCTCCCTCAGCCTCTCCTCATAAGTCATGTGCTCTAGACCCCTAATCATTTTCGTTGCCCTTCGTTGTACTCTTTCCAATTTATCCACATCCTTCCTGTAGTGTGGGGCCCAAAACTGGACACAGTACTCCAGATGAGGCCTCACCAGTGTCGAATAGAGGGGAACGATCACGTCCCTCGATCTGCTCGCTATGCCCCTACTTATACATCCCAAAATGCCATTGGCCTTCTTGGCAACAAGGGCACACTGCTGACTCATATCCAGCTTCTCGTCCACTGTCACCCCTAGGTCCTTTTCCGCAGAACTGCTGCCGAGCCATTCGGTCCCTAATCTGTAGCGGTGCATTGGATTCTTCCATCCTAAGTGCAGGACCCTGCACTTATCCTTATTGAACCTCATTAGATTTCTTTTGGCCCAATCCTCCAATTTGTCTAGGTCCTTCTGTATCCTATCCCTCCCCTCCAGCGTATCTACCACTCCTCCCAGTTTAGTATCATCCGCAAATTTGCTGAGAGTGCAATCCACACCATCCTCCAGATCATTTATGAAGATATTGAACAAAACGGGCCCCAGGACCGACCCCTGGGGCACTCCACTTGACACCGGCTGCCAACTAGACATGGAGCCATTGATCACTACCCGTTGAGCCCGACAATCTAGCCAGCTTTCTACCCACCTTATAGTGCATTCATCCAGCCCATACTTCCTTAACTTGCTGACAAGAATGCTGTGGGAGACCGTGTCAAAAGCTTTGCTAAAGTCAAGAAACAATACATCCACTGCTTTCCCTTCATCCACAGAACCAGTAATCTCATCATAAAAGGCGATTAGATTAGTCAGGCATGACCTTCCCTTGGTGAATCCATGCTGACTGTTCCTGATCACTTTCCTCTCCTCTAAGTGCTTCAGGATTGATTCTTTGAGGACCTGCTCCATGATTTTTCCAGGGACTGAGGTGAGGCTGACCGGCCTGTAGTTCCCAGGATCCTCCTTCTTCCCTTTTTTAAAGATGGGCACTACATTAGCCTTTTTCCAGTCATCCGGGACTTCCCCCGTTCGCCACGAGTTTTCAAAGATAATGGCCAAGGGCTCTGCAATCACAGCCGCCAATTCCTTCAGCACTCTCGGATGCAATTCGTCCGGCCCCATGGACTTGTGCACGTCCAGCTTTTCTAAATAGTCCCTAACCACCTCTATCTCTACAGAGGGCTGGCCATCTCTTCCCCATTTTGTGTTGCCCAGCACAGCAGTCTGGGAGCTGACCTTGTTAGTGAAAACAGAGGCAAAAAAAGCATTGAGTACATTAGCTTTTTCCACATCCTCTGTCACTAGCTTGCCTCCCTCATTCAGTAAGGGGCCCACACTTTCCTTGGCTTTCTTCTTGTTGCCAACATACCTGAAGAAACCCTTCTTGTTACTCTTGACATCTCTTGCTAGCTGCAGCTCCAGGTGCGATTTGGCCCTCCTGATATCTTTCCTACATGCCCGAGCAATATTTTTATACTCTTCCCTGGTCATATGTCCAACCTTCCACTTCTTGTAAGCTTCTTTTTTATGTTTAAGATCCGCTAGGATTTCACCATTAAGCCAAGCTGGTCGCCTGCCATATTTACTATTCTTTCGACTCATCGGGATGGTTTGTCCCTGTAACCTCAACAGGGATTCCTTGAAATACAGCCAGCTCTCCTGGACTCCCTTCCCTTTCATGTTAGTCCCCCAGGGGATCCTGGCCATCTGTTCCCTGAGGGAGTCAAAGTCTGCTTTCCTGAAGTCCAGGGTCCGTATCCTGCTGCTTACCTTTCTTCCCTGCGTCAGGATCCTGAACTCAACCAACTCATGGTCACTGCCTCCCAGATTCCCATCCACTTTTGCTTCCCCCACTAATTCTACCCGGTTTGTGAGCAGCAGGTCAAGAAAAGCGCTCCCCCTAGTTGGCTCCCCTAGCACTTGCACCAGGAAATTGTCCCCTACGCTTTCCAAAAACTTCCTGGATTGTCTATGCACCGCTGTATTGCTCTCCCAGCAGATATCAGGAAAGTTAAAGTCACCCATGAGAATCAGGGCATGCGATCTAGTAGCTTCCGTGAGTTGCCGGAAGAAAGCCTCATCCACCTCATCCCCCTGGTCCGGTGGTCTATAGCAGACTCCCACCATGACATCACTCTTGTTGCACACACTTCTAAACTTAATCCAGAGACACTCAGGTTTTAGATAGATATACATACAGTTCATACAATTTGTTAAACAAATGTACTTGTGCAAACCTCACTAAATTTGTCAGGTTAGACTCTCAGATGTTGCTGCCCTGTGGAGCCTGTAGTCTCCAAAGGCTCCTCCCATTCTGTGGAGCTGGAGTATTTCCTGGAGCCTCAGCTGAGTCCTGAGCCTGAGGTGTTCTGATGGAAAAATTCAGAAGGACAGAGGTTTGTTTATATTTCTGAATGCATCTTAGACAAAGCATAGTCTGCCTTTCCTATGGAGCAAGCCTGGGCTGCTCCTGGGGCTAGACCCTACTGTTCCTCGACAGGCTACTCTCCCATTGACTTCGATGGGACTTTTACTTGTATCAAAGGATTGCAGAGAGTAAGGCCAAAAGTTGGAGATTTTTCAAATGCATGGTCTTTCTTTTTTGGTAATGCAATGCCCCAGGGAGCCCAACCCGTTGGAGAAAATGGGGGCCTGAACTATAGTTCCCATAAGGCAAGGCACCAATAGGGAAGTTCAGTTTAATGCTTTGTTGAACTGATTTGAAATAAAGTATTTGAGATCAGTTAAAAAAAATGATATATTTGAATTTGGATTGAACTGACCAAAATAAAATATTTCATTTTGATTTTCCCAATGGAAAATGAATTTTTTAAAATTTTTTTTGCAAAATCAAAATTTTCCCAATTTTGATTTTGTGAAAATTCCATTTTCCATCAGAAAATCATTTTGATGGAAAATTTCTGACCAGCTCTAGTTGTACATGAGAAGCAAATTAGATCCATATTTCTCAAATGTCAGCAGTAGGTGTAATGCTTTTATGTGAATTTTTAAATAGATCTCTTAGCCTCTGTACCTTGTAGTCTTTTATTACCCTTTTATAATATCCTTACATTTGAAACTTTTCTTTGGCAATCATCTTTTAACCTCAACACACCAAAGATGTCAAAAGTGTATTCAGAAATGCCAACATGCTGCTATTCATATCTGCATTGGTCTCACAAACAGCAGCTCCTCCAAAGAGCCTGGAAGAAATGTCTAAATTATATCTCGTATACTGTAAGTCACATTGAGCTGCATATGCTCTAATTGTTGGGTTGAAATGTGGAAGCCTATTTTAGGTTCTGTATGGCGTTCACTGAAATCCTTGTTACATTTTCTGACTCTGATGAGAATACACTATTTTTGTACCGTTTGTTTGCTTTTGTTAAATTTTAGTACACCCAAGTGACTCAAGAGAACAGCATGCATAATTTTTTTCTCCTCAGCTGATCTTCAAATGAAGATCTTGTGCAGATAGGAGGGAAATAACATAAAAATGAAGAAATATGGGGTGTTTTATTGAACATTAAGTCAAAGAAAAGTATCACTTTTTTTGCAATACTTATCTCCTCTGATATGGACGCTGTAGACTAGCTTGGGACTCTGCGGCACAAGCCAGTGATTGCCTCAGTAAATGTGGCATGATTCTTATACAACACTTATTAGTTCCATTTCTCTAGCTCCATTTATTTTATTTTTATACATTCTTTACCTCAGGTGTTGGTTTGTTTACATTTGGCAGTAAAAGCCATTGTAGAATAAATTGCTATCAATACATTACATCTGTGTTTTGATCTGTTGCTTTGTTTGCTTCTTTTGGTTTGTTACAGTATGACATCAAACATATTATTAACATACTATACACACCATACCAACTCCACCCTGCCCCATACATTTGAAGGATATGGAAGTTGCAAAGTGAAACACTCAGAAGACATGAAATTACAAAATTAAGGGGGTTATGCAATCTTAACACATCCCCTTGGTGCATATATATTACACTCACATAATAAATTTATTGTATGTCCTTTCATTGTTGTAGGACTGTTGCCTCATTAAAATGGCATCTTTCATTAGCAATATCAGCACTGTTCAGTTACTAGAGACACTGAATGGAGCGACAATAATATCTAAAGTCTTCTTTTCCCCTCCTACCCAACATATGCAGTAATATAAAAATATTGTTATTTAGTAAACATTTATATGGCTCTCTAAGTTATTCTAAGTAATCAGCACAATTTTCTTTTTTTTTAAATTGTTAGAGAGTTCAAACCATCTTCGATTTAGCCTGTTCTTTTGATAGCCTCAGGCACTACACACACAGCCTCCTTGGATACCAAAGTAAATTTAAGCAACTTCCTTCTGTCATATGAACCACAAAGCCAATGATTAAGATTAAGCAGATTTCTCCAGTACCAACAAATAAAGCCTTATGTTGAACTATTTCTGGTTTTTCAGATGCATTATAATGTTGCTAAATAAATCTAGTAATGCCACAACAAGGCCTTATTTGTGCTCTAGCTCACAAACTTTGCAACCTAAATGTCAGAACTAAAAAATTGCTATTCAAGTGAGAAGGGGAAATACAGTTTATACATCCCCCATGTCCTACAAAACCTCTACTCATAATCTTGTGTCATTGCAGATGCACAAATAATTGATGCACTGTACAAATTAGTCCTGCAAACACATTTGCTTTCTAACTTTGATTCAAACCTCATTACATTTAAATAGTTCCATACCAAAATCCACCCTTCCTTGGCATAACTCCCATTATCATTCTTTGCTCTGGGTTAGATTTGTTATGAGATGAGAAGATTCCCTCCATGGTGCAGAAAGGACATCCAGGCAACAGATTGCCCCTCAGGCAGTGCCAACACAAGATACAGTGGTGGTAAGCACTGTACTGGCCTACTCTATGGGCTCAGCTAGTGTAAATCAACATAGCTCCACTCACTTCAATGATTGATACCAGCTGGGGATTTGGCCCTTTGTGAGAATTTCACCTAATATGAATATTAGGTAAAGAAACATTAGGTACCAACACAAAAGCAAGTTTATAACTCAATTATGATCACAACCAAGCTAATCCAAGTATATTTTATCAGATACATCACACACAGAATCAGCATTAGACATCTACCAAATTAGTGCCACTGCCTGCTCTAGTTTTTAAGTAATTTTTTTTAAATAAAGGGCAAATCCTGAGTCTTTCAGGAAATTTCCCTGAGTAAAGCTGAGTACAGATCTGGGGATTTGACCTATGGAGAGAAAGATGGCTCAGCTGTCCTGAAGAACTCTTTGCTACAGCCAACTTGTGTTTCTCAAATATTTTATTCAGCAACCTTCACCTATCTCTTACGCACTCCTACAAGAGGCACAAAATTTTTTTGCCATGTGACAAATTATTATTATATAATGATAAATTTCTTGTAAGATAATACTTGGATAGGTCTCTCTGAGTAGTTGTTATATAGGTTGCTTATTACATTTACGTTTGTTTGATTTTTAGCTCTAAATTAAGAAACATCACATACCAGGAATTTTAAGGTGTCATTATTCAATGATTTTAAGAGGAACACTGGGTATATCAGTGCTACAACAATACAAATTAATCAAATGAAAAAAAAGCAAAGTAATTAAAGTTGAGCAGTGAGACTAATGAATTCAAAGGTAGACCAAACTTTAGCAATGGATATTCAGTAACAAGAGCCCAAGTAATTAGGTATTGCTGAAGAAAGATTGTTAAAGTGCCCATTAGTGTAGTTCTATGAAATCTACTTCATTTAGGAACCAATACACTTTTTATGGTCCACTTCAGAAGGTTCCATTAAAACATAAGGGGGTGTGGGGGAAAGGATGGTCTTGTGTTTAAGGGATCGAATAGGAAACAAGAAATCTAGGTACTATTCTTGGCTATCTTATGACTTCTTGTGTGGTCTTCGGGAAGTCATATAACTTCTCTGTGTCTTAGTTTTCCATCAGTAAATTGGAAATAATAAAACTTCCCTATCTCACAGATGTGTTGCCAACATAAAGCAGAAGTAAGGGTAGCATGGTATGGCATTGCCACCCTTACTTCTCCACTGGTGCTGGTGGCAGTGCGGCCTTCAGAGCTGGGTGCCCGGCCAACAGTCGCCTCTCTCTGGCCACCCAGCTCTGAAGGCAGCGCCAGCAGCAGTGCAGAAGTATGGGTGGTATGAACATATACACTAAATTTGCTATTTATGCTGTGACTCACCTGCGAAAAATATGTGATTTCTCTGTGATTTAAGTAAACCTCTTATTATACAGTATGACCGAAATTCTCAAATGGGCCTCAGTTTTTGGAAGCCCTACCTGAGACAGTTTGTATCTGATTTTTAAAAATGGTGAGGACCACTAGTTAAGTTAAATAGGAGTGAAAGGTATTCAGTCCCTTTGAAAATCAGGCCAATGCCACTTTTCAAAATTTGGCTTCGAAGCCCACAACTGTCTTCCAACGGAGAGAAATTAGAGAAAAAAGCTGTTTCTGATGAAGCTGTATTTATTACATGCCTTACATTCAATAACTCCTTACCACATGAGTAACCCCATTATTTTCAATGGGTCTACTTAGTAAAATGTTACTCAGAATAAGTAAGGCTATCCAGATCTGACCCTAATTGACTCTGTGAAGTATTTGAACAATGGTCTGAAACTACATCATATGTCTCCAGTATCTGAGTCAAAAAATACTATTAGTAATAGCAATAGTTTTAGTCATTTATATTTCGGTAGTGCCCAGAAGCCACAGATAAGAGCAGGCTTCCATTGTTTTGGACTCTGCACAAACATTAATAAAAGACACTCCCTTTCGAGCATACAGTCTAAAACACACAAAATATATGACTGGCAGGGGGTCAGATATATAACATAGAAGTAAATAAAGATTTTTTAAAAAAAATGTAATTGAGGTTAGAGATAAGGTGGAATAGTAATTTGAAGAAGTTAGTAAGAATAAAGGGGTTAGTAAAAGTAAGGGAGTAAGAGAAGGAAGAGAGGGTAAAAATACTAGTTGAAGCCTATAGGGTTAATGTCTTTGAAAATACTTGCAGTAGATGTGGATAATGATAACATGGGAAATATGAGGTTAACCCTAAAATTCAGCAATTATTGGGAGTAATGGCTAACAATCCTACGTTCTGAGTACGAACTAGGAGAAGAAATGAGAAAACAACTTGTCTGCCTTGACAGGAACAAAACAATTTATTGGCCTGATATAAAAAAAAAGGGTGGTGGGGAAGAGAGAGAAGAACATAAGCTTGAGTCAAAGAACTGATTGGGAAACCAATGCATAAGTGCAAATAACTTAATTGTTTGTGTGTTTTACATTATTTAGTTCTTTCTTCCCTTATAATCTGTATGAACCCTGCAGTTACTGAGATTGTTCTCAGGCAGAGATGCAGGTGACATTATTTTAGCCAACCCTCTCAGCCACTCAAGCTTGCAGTTCTATAAACGTTGCTCTGTCAAACATACGATTCAAGACACTCACCTACTTGCTTACCTACTTATCTAAAACATTTCTCATGTCAGTGTTTATGTCTCAAAGCCATATCCAATATTTACCTCAATGCACATGGATTTGCTTAGATCTTTCTTTCTATGTCTCTAAGGTATTATGGCAGGGAATGGAGCAGGATTCGTTTTATGTTTAACCACTCATTTATGTGAAACTGCCAGAGACAACAGGGAGCATGCTACATAATGAGAAAATTATCCCAGGTTAACTTTGTTATTATATTCTTCTGCTGACAAGAACAATATGTATGCCATATTCACTAGGTTTCAGATGGCTGATAAAAGCCCTCAAGTGTTCTCAACATAGGCTTCAACTTAACTAACAAATACTAGACAGTTAATAATACAGTAGCTAAAGATGGGCCTTTTAAGGAACACTTAACCTTTGAATACATAGCTCTGTTGCTTTACAGCACTGACAATCAAAATCATATTGGTGCAATTGTTTCTAGTGGCCTCATTAGGCTGAAATTCAGCCAGGCTCCCATCACATAGATGTCTGTTCTTTTACCATGCAGCACAGCTTCAGTTTCATAAAAGGTCATATTTCAGTAACAAATGTATTAACCAGAGGAGACCCTCCGCCTCCAGGCTCCAATTGTTACCTTATCTTATACATTAGAATGTTACTTAAGCGACTTTTTACAAAGTGAAGGGTCTTAAAGATATCAGTGAAAATGGTACTTAGTGCATGAATGGGAACATAGAAGGGCCTCAGAATACAGCTTTACAAACTACGTAGTAGTTATGCTATAATGAAGGTCTCTAATGCAAACGGAGGGAAAGAAGAATGCTTATCTTCCTCAGCATAGAGGTCCATAATGCGGAAGACTGTTAAAGAAATCCCAGGTAAAGAGATCTCTTGAAATGTTCAGTCAGAGCAACAACATTCAGAACTGCTATTACGCTTCCTCCAAAAATCTCAGCGTGTTCCCCAGATGCTAATTCAATGAGCTGTGAGGTATCTGTTATGACTATTTTTCAGATGGATAAACTAAGCCACAGAGGCCTATAGGCTCCTGACCTCCATAAAGGAGTATGGAGGAGACCAACTTAATATCCACCCATTAGAGTGTCAGACTCTGTGCTGAAGGAGTATGCTGTAGCCACGGCAGTGCAGCAGAAAACAGAAGCCATGCTACCACTGGTTCGCTACACCCTTCACTCTGTGAAGTTATAGCAGGAGTTCATGTTGCTTAAGGCACCATTAACTCTCCACAGCTGTTCCTGCAGATTGGGGACAGCTGAAAAGGGGGCAGGATACTGCATTGTTCCGGCTCTCCTCAACTATCCCCTCCCAGTTCTTACTCTCACCCTACACAGCTAGATGAAGGGGTAGCCAAGAGTTGATCCTTCCTGCATCTGTAGTGGAAAGAGTGCATGGGGCCAGTGAGGTTAAGTTTCTAGTCCACAGAAGTCCTGACTCCGACTCCTCAGCAGTATTGTGAGTTTTACAAAACAATCATCTTCCACTTATACTCCTCAGTTCAAATTGATCCTTCCCCTAGTGCAAACAGAAAAGGACAATGGCACAAATGTTCCAAGGGAGTAGAATGTTTCCCCTCCATTTTTCTGTAGCAAAAAGAGACAGTCAGGCAAAGTTACAGTCCAGACAAATTTTCTTTAGGGGTGGAGATCTTCTTCTAGGGCTCCTCTCAGCCTGACATCCTCAAAGCTCCAGTGCCACAGAGCCTGTCTCCAGTTAAGGAGAGGCTTCATGCCAAGCCTGTTGGTGCCTCTCTGAAAAATCAGACAGTGGATGCTGCTTGACTGATGGGATGAGTTTCCTCCCTCTAGTGCTGAGCATCACAACTCCTGCAGGTTTGGGGAGTAAAGGTTTACACCTGCAAAGATGTAAACTCCAGATTCTGGCCTCATATCTGTGGGGTTGCAAAAGTGTAAATAAGGGTGTAATTTGGCCTATTATGGGATAGTGAGATTAGCTGCCCTTAAGTTCTGCCTTCCAGTCCCTTGCCGTAACCAGTAAACCACACGGCACACCACTGGTGGTACCAAGACACACAAACTCTCTGGCTCAGACTCTGCCTTTGGATATGTACGTGGCTCCCACTGAAGATCATGGGAACTGCAATGATACATATCCACCCCTTGATATAAAATAGCTGAATGTGTTGACCTCCAGAGCACTATGAAAAGTTCATCTTTTGAGCAGGCATTTAGGGAGTGCTCAGATGATTGAGATTTAGAGTTTTTTTGCAATCTGAGGATGGCGTTTTGTTTTGTTGCGTTTCCTTGCTGACACAATGTTTGCTTTTTGCTGAGTGGGTTTTGCTGCTCTTTTGTTTGATCTTTATTTTTTTTTATTGCTATGGTTTGCACTTTTAGTGGATGTCAGGGCTTGCAGAGCCTGGGAGGTGTCTCTTTTCTGAAGTCTAAATCAAAATAAATATCTAAGGGCAGACTATAACCCCAACCTTCACATGTCAAGATGAGAATGTTGAAGGAGGAACTGAAATTTAAAAGTCATAACTAGCTGTAACACGTGGATGGGAGCGGGAGAGAGAAATCTCAAAGCCTCTGCAAAACATTGCTCAATGGTTTTTAAATTTGAGATGACAGAAGAGGACTTCTCTAAAAAAAAAAAAAAAGACAACTATGGAGCTAAATCCCACCCTCAAATCCAAGCTTGAGGAAGAGAGGGAACACAGTCCTTAATGAAGAGTCTTGGGTTTGCTTTGCAAAGGTTTTGTAGCCTTTTTTATTTAAACTGAATTTAGTGATTTTGTATTAAACTACAGTTGGTTCAGCTTCTGTTGCTACAGTTTCAAGCTCAGAGTGAAAAATCACCTCTGGTGCTTTTCTCAAATTTGGAGACTGCAGGAACACATGAAGACCAAGGACAGTGACCACAGACGCAATCATAAGTATGAAATCTTATCTGTTCTACAACTTTTATTAAAGCAATAAGTTAAGTTACAATTACCCATGCATATATAAAAAGAAAAGGAGTACTTGTGGCAGCTTAGAAACTAACAAATTTATTTGAGCATAAGCTTTCGTGAGCTACAGCTCACTTCATCGGATGCATTTGGTGGAAAATACAGTGGGGAGATTTATATACCTATATAAATATAAATATAGGTATATAAATCTCCCCACTGTATTTTCCACGAAATGCATCCGATGAAGTGAGCTGTAGCTCATGAAAACTTATGCTCAAATAAATTTGTTAGTCTCTAAGGTGCCACAAGTACTCCTTTTCTTTTTCCGAATACAGACTAAAACGGCTGCTACTCTGAAACCATGCATATATAAATCCCACAAAAAAACATGCAATGACTAATACTGTAGTCATATTCACATCCCCTCAGATCTTACTGATCTCTCAAGAGATGATCAATAGGGGGTGGTTCCTATTAAGATTTCCCCTGGGTCTTCCACTTTTGCCCAACCAGACGACCTCTTTTATATTGTTGTTCTGATCATGCCTAACACCTTCTTCATGTGTGTGAGTGTTTCAACCCTCTTTTCCTTACCTGTACTTCCACACCCCATGAATTTTGGATGACCCATTTTTCATAGGTTGGTGTCTTAGTTCCCCTTATTCTCATTAGCATCTATGGACAACATGTGTCCATGGTAACCTGGGGACAGAACAGAACTTTCCGTGATGTTACAATCAGGTGTCTTGTGGTCTATTGCAGTCTATTTTTCCAAAACATCACCTACTGGCATTCCTTCTAGTAATCCTGAAACTGTACTGGCATAGGGTTATTCCTAGGTCACCCATTCATGCCAAGCATTCTTAAACCTGGGCCTAGTATGGCTAAGCTAAAATCTTACAGGCTTCAGCCTGTAGCCTTGCATTACAGCCATGCTTTACTTATGTACACACTCTTCACTCCTAAATACTTGTCAATCTTATACTTCTATAATCCTATAGTTTAAATCTATTTAGCATAGATTAGTTATATATGAAATAGTATCTGCGCTGTCCATAATGCTAAATAGCACATGATAAATGGATGATAAAATGAACTACTTGGCTACAGTTCCAATAAATATGCTTATTGAAAATAAACAGGTGAAAAGTAAAAATGCTACTGCAAAAGTAAAGATTGTTTGTGTTCAAACTGCGCTGGAGAAAGTAGTCAAGGTTAGTTCATCCATGTGAAAATATGACCTGTCACACTGCCAATTCAACAAGACTTTATGAAGTAAATGGTGGTCATACAAATCAAAGATAGCTACAAGCAACTTTGAAGATGAATTACAAAGATTTGCAAGTTCAAAAACTGTTTTAAGATTTGACACAATAAACAATGACACCAAACAACAAAAATAAAATTAATAAATACTTGAAGAACAGAACATTTCTTGATTCTTTTCTCATCGCTTACTGGATTCACCAAGGCTGGACATCACATGCCCTTTCTCCTTCTTTATTTTTTCTTGTGTTTCCACTATAACCATTGCTAATCCCACACATACTTACTCTGAGAAAAAGGAGGGGAACTTAATCAGGATATTTAAGCACAGTTCAAATAGTATCACAAGGTTCTCACCTCACTCCGTGTTCCTAACCTGCTATTTGCTTTATTGATCAGGTTCTATCCCACACATTTATGTTAGAAGCAGCTTCACAGGCAAAGAAAATCTGAACTGCCACTCCAAGCCTGAATATGTTGAATATGCCACAAGTCTGATTAGTTTTTTTTTAAACCAGATCTATAACAAAAACATTTTTAAACCAAAAAAAAAGGTTTTTTTTGAGCAAAAAGATTTTCAATGAAATGTTTCATTTTTGTCAAAATTTTAAAGTTTTTCAACAAAAAACGGAATTTTTTTTGCTAAATCTTTTCAGGTTTTGGTAAAATAATTTTTGTTTTCAAATCGCACAAGAAAACCTATTTATTTATTTTTACCAAAAGTTGTTTTCAGAAACAGAACTTTTTCTGTTTTCACTTTTTCCAGAGCTACTTTAAAAAAAAGTTTTTAAAATCCTCCCCCCTCCAAAAAAACCCCCCTGACCTTTTTCAACCAGCTCTTGACTTCCCCTCGCCATCCACCCCCAATCTCTGGAATCATAGAGCACCTCTTCCTTGATTCTTTCTACCTACCTATAATCTATATACCTATCTTAGGTACTTACATGGCCCCCCACTGTTCTACTATCTAAACACCTCATAATCTTCAATGCATTTGACCTCTCAGCACCTCTGTGAGGTAGGGCCTTAGTTTAGCAACAGACACATGGTCTCCCGACAAACATACATGTTCACCTGTGTGACTACCAGGGACATCTGAAGTTAAAATAATTTTTCAAATTCAAATGTACTCTATGCAACACATACAAACCATCAGCTGTGTTGTTAAAAATAGCAAGAGTTACTAACAGGATGAGCAGTTTGTTTCTGAGTCAGACCCTCCAAATCCCAAACAAAGCTGAATTCAGGATAGAGTTGGCAATTAAAATCCACTGTGTATTGATTCATTTCTATTAATAATTAACAGTATGTTTTTGACTACTCTATGTATCTGCATCAGGACTCCACAATACAGAAGGTACAATCCATAATGACACTCTCCACTTATTTGCACCTATTCAAGGGCTTCAGACCATTCTGAGGCTTAATTAATTACTACTTTTACTGCTTCTTCTCTGTAGGCAATTATTCCAATTTTCCACATGACTAAATGATACAAGCAGAGATTAAGAGCCTGATTTCTACATTATGTGCACAACTACATGTGAAAAAATACATTGCATCTGCACTCCTAGTTTATACATGCAATTAGAATAACTACAGGTGTGAATCAAAAAATTTTATGCAAATGGACAGATTTTCATCATGATCCAGAGCTTGATCCAGAGCCCACTGAAGGCCACATCTACACTGGAAAGTAGCACTGGTAAAAGTTCTGCCAGCATAAAGCTGCCGACATAGCTATTTTGTGAGAGCACCACATTTGACCGCCATTCATGGTGCAGTGCATTCTCATAGCACCAGGTTGTACCGGCAAAAGTCGTGCCGCACTGGTAGGCATCCCAATGTCCCTCACCTCACTGTCTGGTGATTGGTCTTATGGGAAGATTTTTGGGTGCCCAGTGGGATACTACCACTTCTCTCAGGGCATTTTGGTATTTAGGGTCAAGTTCACACAATTTCCTCTGATCCATCCCATAATCCACCCTTTTCCACACTGGTTTTCTGTTGCTCTGCTATCTTGCCAGGAGAAACAGGACTGCCTAACAGCTTTGCGGAGCTCTCTCATCAGTTAGAGAGAGGGTGACCTATTCTTTTGTATTTGTGGAACCTCAACAACCATCACAGTGCAAGCCATGCAGCAGTGAAAAGAATACTGAGGTGAAGTGGATGATGCAGACAAAGAATAAAATTTCCCAGCTGCTTCAGGCATTCACTGACCATACTGTGGAGTGGATTGCAACCTCAGATTGCACTGGGTTGTAGGCAATCAGCTCAGTATTGGCAAATGTACAGTGGGGACAGTCGTCATTCAGGCATGCAAGGCAATTAAGCATGTCCTTTGACACAGGACTGACTCCGGGCAATGTGCAGTAAATGGGCTTCCTTAACTGTGGATGTATATCCTGATGGAATGCATATCCCAATTCTACCTTCTTCCTCCCCCCGCCATTTCCTCTGATTATGTAAACAGAAAAAGGTACTTTTCCAAGGTTATGCAAGCTCTGGTAGATCACTGTGGATGTTTCACCAACATTAATGTTGGCTTATCAGGGATGGAACATAGCGCTTGCATCTTTAGGTATACATAACTTTTCATAAAGCTACAAGGGGGGACATTTTTCCCAAACCACCATGTTCACATTTGGTGGGGTTATAATGCCAATTGTGATTCCTGAGAACCCAGCCTACCCCTTTGCTTTCCCGGCTCATAAAGCAAGGCAATGGGTAACTGGTTAGCAGCAAGAAAAGATTTAACTGTCCAGTGGTTCTTAACCTGTGGCACAATCAACACACAGCTGCAGTCCATGTGACATCGTCAGGGCCATACAGGGAGTATTGGATGCAGTCCACGTAACACATTATGCTGCATATGTGTCTCATAATGGTAAATAGATTGAGAACCACTGGCATGTGCAGGATAACTATGGATTGTGTGTCTGACAGATTAAAGGAGCAGTGGAGATGTTTTATGACTAGGCTGGATCTCAGAGAGCCAAATATTCTATTGTTATTGCTGCATGTTGTGTTTTTACATAATATACATGAGGCCAAGGGGAAAATGCTACCAGCAGGGAGGAGAAGGAAAGTGGAAAGACTTTCTGAAGATTTTGAATATTCTAACACAAGGGCATCAAATCGACGGAAGCCATAAGAACACACTTGACAGTGTGCCATAGGCAAACAGTGTGCTGCTTTGTCCAGTTTTTTGTTACTTTGTGAGTACATGCTATATATTTAGGGTATGGATTTTTATGAACTTTTATGACTCTGAGGAGGAATTAGTGACTGGGAGGGGGGGTGTTCCACCTCTATCTTGTAAGAGAAAAAATGTTTTTCAAAAACAGTGAATCTTTACTGTGCAATAATAAACAACAAACTACTAAAAAAAAGTGAAAAATGCTGACGCTCTGGACTGTATCACAAGTTAGTGTATGTGTACTCATAGCAGTCCTCATTGTCCACTGGTGAACTGTGGAAGGGAAAGTGTTGCAGGGAATTTTGGTGCCTTGAGGGAGGGTTTATGCCCTGCCCAGAAGAAGGATTTGTCCACCTAGTGGAATGGCTGCCGAGGTGTAGGCCTGGATGCTCTACTCCATAAAACTTTGGAACATATGTGTTTATCTGAGGTGCTGCATGATGTTTTGGAGAATCTCTGCCCTTCTGTTTTTCTCTCTGTCCTTCTGTTTTTCCTCCAGTTTTTATTCTCTCCATGCCCTTATATCATAGGCTCAAAACTCAAAAATATTAAACAACTCAAACAACATATCCCCCCTTGTCCATTTCTTTTTCCTCCTTCTCATGGTCAGTCTTTCAGAATATGTGGAAGGGATGGTCCTCAAGGATACTCTAAACCAGGTTCACTGATAAAGAACCAGACAAATAGCCATTGTTAGATTTACAGGGCGAGCAGACACCAAAAGATAATTGCTACAACTATTTAAATTTTTCCCCATATAGATCTACATAAAAATATGAACAAGGTCACACTCACAATTGCTTGCTTCAGGGCCATGTAACACCACACACAGAGACACCATGATGAGTATATGGAGGTTTTTTCAAACTCTCTTCCCATGATGGGCCACGTGTGTAGGTCCTGGCTCACTGTAGGAATAGTGTAGTAAACACTGCTATACTTATTACAGACAGTGTTGATCCTGGTGGATATATGGTCCCAAAGGTCCAGAGAAGGCAACTGCTTGAGGTGGTTTGCAGTTGCCAGGCCCATATGCTGTCAGTCTCTTCACAGCAACTGTAACAGATCATTGAAGAGTGTGCTGGGAAAACGTCATACCATAAGAGGGAAGAAGAAGGCTGTTCTTGCTAGAAATGCGCAGGCAAAGATCAAACAATACTTCCTTGGATTTTCAATCTGGAAAACCAAAATATTGTATTTTGGGTTAGAAAAACCACACCCAATAAATTTAGAATACTATTTCTGTAAAATCATATATTCTGAATGCCCAGTTACCGTCTTGCTTGTAAGATTTTCTTTGTATTTCCAATGTAGATAATTTGAATGCTCAGGTACCAGTTTGTGTATATTTCATTTTCTGTGTTGAATGTATAGAATTGTTTTCGTCCTGCAAATTTTTAAAAAAATTTGAATGCTTCAAAGGCTTCTGCTAAAGCATATATTTGGGAGTGCTTTTTGGTTGCTTACAGTTTTCTGTCATTTTTGGCCCAGTTCTGCCAATGCATACCCTTAAAATAAACCACTTGACAAAAGAATTCCTTTGTTCCCTGCCTGCATATGGCTGGCCACCATTTTGGATGATGCACAGAGAAGAGGTAAAAGTTTCAGGGGCAGGAGGGCAAAGCGAAATAAAAATTTTGCATTGATGGTGGCAGTAGATTATGCCTGCCTGAGTCTCCTTCTCCCTCTCTGCTGTTGGCTGGGTCTCAAAGAGCACTAACTATCCATAGGACTATCCTCCTCAGCAAGTTCTCTCTGTTTGGGTGCAATTCTGGGGTGCCTTCCTCTGGATGTCACTATCATCTCCCCTCACCACAACCACTCAGTATCTAGCTCTACACAGTAGCTATGGATGGGATAGCACATGCTATTTTGTTGCTCTCCTTTGCTTTTGGTAAGAGTGACACAGTTCCTTCCCCTTTGCCCACGATTGGAACTTGTCCATATTTTGTACCCCGGCTTCAGCATTCCTTTGAAGTGTGTGTACAACCATCTTTATTCTGTGAGAAATTGGCACAGAAACAAAGCACTAACTGTCACAGAAGCATGTCTAATATTTTGTACTGATAGACAGTGGGCGATAAAACTTAAGGGACAAGTACTGCCAGCAATTCTAACATCAAATCAACCAATTGAAGTAGCACATTATTAAGGAAGGGAAAGGCAGATAAATTATGGCCTGATCTCAATGGAGCCAAATTGATATCCACCACCTAAGGATCTGGCTCAGAGTCAGAAAAACAAATGCAGCTTGTTTGTTTGCCAAGAAAGTTCTCTTCTGCACAGATTTCATTTTTTTAAAAAATGCTAGATTTCAAGGTGCTGGACTGATGGCAACCATAGTGTAAGATAATACCCTATCACGTCTGACAGAGAGCATCTCTTGGGGACAGTACTTCTGTTCCAATTATATGAATCTGGCTCTAAATTTTGCAGCTCTAGCTCTTCTTGAATCATAATAGGCCCTTAGATTCATGAAGTTCTCAGCGCACTTTGAAAATGTTTTCAGGCTCACCATGGAAAAAGCAGCCACTTCTTTGGTGGAAAAAAGCCTTCATTCTGTACTAGAAACACTGCACAATAGGTAGTTAGTTTTTTAGGGGGAGAAGTGAAGAGTAGGTATGTATGTATACACAATGGCAATTTTAAGTAAGCATAATATAATTATGCTTATTTGGAATTTGGTCAGGCCACTATTTTAACAATATCTCCAGTCCTACGAAAAGTGCCAAGGAATTAATTAACTGCAAGTATTCGGGGCCTCAATTTAACACGTCATCTGAAAGATGGATTTCATTACCACATAACCTGCATTCTGGTTTACAGGACAGAGTAATCTGGTTATACATTAGAGTTATTGAACCTAGTTCTAATCAGTTGTGCCATTGTAAATTTGAAGTAACTCCATTAATGTCAATAGATCTGTAAAACTAGTGAGAGATTAGACTCAGGCCCACCATGCAATTTAATAATTACTGGTGTTAGAAATGGCCCAGTACCTCTCTGTACTGTTATCAGCTGGTTGTGAGCAGACCCAATCACTGTTTCCAAGCCAACCAGCTGTGGATGGAGTCTAGTCATTGTTTCTAACTCTAGAACACTAGGGCACACTCCCAGGCTCAGACTTCTTGTCTGACACCCTTCTGTGGGATATGGGTTGCTGCTGCCTACCCAACTTAGACCCCAAACAAGTGTTGGAGACTTGCCAAAGCCCTTCCACTTAGCTGGAGCTCTAAGGGACCATGTGTAAGTAGCTGGCATGTTGGCCTTCTAGTTTAACCCATTTGATGACAAGATGGCAGGACAGTTAGGAACACGTGGTTAGCAAAGGAATTGTTTTTACCAGTCACTTTAATCTTCAAGCACTCAAAAGTTACCAATTTCTGAAAGTAACAAAGGTCCTGAGTTGCACCCCGACACTTCCATAGTCTGAGGTTCGGCAGTGCAGGCAGAGTCTCTTGGGCAATTCCTTTTTACATGTGGCTATGGTTAGCCTCTTGCACAAAGCAGAATCCCATTCTTAAAAAGAGCCCCCGCTCTGTGCTCAAATGGAGAAGCTCCAGACCCATGCTTAGTCCATTCTTGTGGGCCACCATGTAGAGAAGCCATTGTTCCATGGGGAGTCCTGTAGTTCAGAGACAATCAAAACTGATGGTTCTGGATTGCACTATTGATAGCGTCTCAGTAAATCCTTCAACAAAGTGTCAGACACCTTCCCTGGGCAGGGCAGCTGGCTGGAATGCTGCCTTGGGCAAGCCCAGACTTGTGCTCAACACACAGTACAAAATAGATTTCATAATTTGATGCAGCTGTACCCACTCTGTCACTATCTGTACTTCCTGTTCTCCAATGCCACATGCAATTTAAAATGGATAAACAAATGATATTGTATGATTAAAAAACAAAATAGGATTAATGAAGTCAACAACACAGTTCATTTTACAGTGAAATGCAGCCTACAAAATGTTCTAGCTAAACAAAAGTAAATTTTCCTTTTGTTTTCATTTCCTAAAATAAGAATTACTGCAGCACTTTTGATAACAGCATTCCTTAAAAGACGCATACTCTCAGCTATCACAAGCATTACAGTTTTAATACAACTTTGTTCATAGCAGTTGTAAATAAAGAATATTCATTAGTCAAGTGCCCAATTTGACAGCAGCTTTGTTTTTACACTGATTGTTAAATTATGTATTCTGCTGATTTATTTATAGTCTGAGTCAGAAGCTTAAATACTATATACGAAAGAGCTGCAAAAAATACTGGCCAAAAAAGGGATTCTGAGTTTGGGGAAAGAGGGGAAGAAGGACATGAATTAGCAGTTCTTTTCTTCCACATTTTTTTTTTTTTACAGGAGGATTCGAAGGGAGAATTTACACTGACATGTGAACTAGAGAAACTGTACTGCTGGTGATATTCCATAAGGAGCTTCATGCTGAGCAGTCAAACTAAGCCAAGTATGTTTCCATTTATGTCTACGCTATGGAGACTATGCTGGCACAGCCTTGTAGTTTAGACGCAACCCTACACTGACAGAAAGCCTTTTTTTCTGTCGGTGTAGGAATACCACCTCCCCAAGTGAAGTTAGCTATGTCAACGGAAGCCCTCTCCTATCTGCATAGCTGTCAACACTGGGGGTTACGTCCACATTGCTATGTCAGTCACAGGTGTGTTTTTTCCACATTTCTGACCAATGTAGCTATGCTGATATGACTTTCAGTGTAGACCAAGCCCCAGTTTCATATAGGCAATGTTGGGGGGGGGACGGAGGGGAATGACTGTATTTCCCAACACATTATGGTACAACTGTCACAGGGACTTGTTCTCCTGCCTCAGGATACAAGCAACTCCCATTGATCTTTATGGGAGTATTGCCCTTCTTTTTTGTGGCTGATATTTACTTCTCCTTGATATGTTTTTGGATTGTAAAATGAGTGGGTAATAGAAAACTCTTCAAGAGACACATACAGATAAACAGTGTTTTGATTATTAATCCTTCCACAGACAACTGGCTGATTTGAAAAAAAAATACTCTAATGTCTATTATTGCATACCTTCAAACTGATGGCTTTCAAGTGACACCAATCATATTACAGTGGAGTAATGCTCTATGATTTCATTGGAGACAACGTATATTCACATATTACCCTTTGATTTCAATATCTTTCTGACTCTGATTTGTACCATCTAACCATCAAAAGTTATCTGAATATCTTGTATATTAGACACATTAAATTAAATATGATCTGTGTTTATAAAACAGGATTGCTTCATTAATAAAATACATTGAAAAGATATAGCTGTCTCAACAGCAGTTTTGTCAGTTAAAATACAATGATATAACTAGAGTTTCTACACTTCATGCTTCTCATGAGGGAGTGAAATGCTTATTAAGTAGTGTTGTACATTATTCTCCAAATCTTCTTTTTATGTCTATTTTAAGCATTTGATTATTGCCTGGCTAATAATAGGTGTTTCTTTAGTCAAAAACAGATGAGAGGAGATAGTATAAATTGTAGCATATAATTGTTCACTGACTGCCATTGATAATCCTAGCTACTACTGTATGAAAATCTTCCTCTTATGTTAGTAGCTAATTTATCACGTAATAGTAATTAAAGCTGTGGGAATCAGGAAAAACCCATAGAGAGCAACCTTATTCTATTTTATTTATTTATTTTTAAAATATACAATGTTTGCTATACTCATGAATCTAGGCAAACCCAGGTAAAGTCAATGACAAGAAATTACACATAAAAATGTATTTCATAGGTTTGAATTCCACTGAGGAGGGCCCAAAAGGCCCAATGCCAATAATTATTTTTGAGACAGATGGGAATATGTCAAGGAGGAAGACCTTGAAGGGAACTATGATTAAGCAACATGAAGTAGCACGACACTATCTATCAATCCATACAAGGGTTGGTGTATTCCAAGAAAGACTAGACTTTCCAGAAAATACTAGTGCATGTGGAAAAACTGTTACTCTAAGAGTCTGATGGTATGAATTCAGAGTGCATTCAAAGTTAATTGTCAAGGGAAAGAAAAATAGGAAGAACCAATCTCCAGTCCTTTGAAAAGTATGTGGCTCATCCCCCGACACCAAAGATTTCAACTGAGTTATTATGGATTCACAACAATGTAACACACTCTGACTCAACTAGCACAAGGAGGAAATTTTTCAGCCACTCCTGTTTTCCTCTTATAAAGAAAATAACTAATTCAGGAAATTATAAGGAAATAAGTAATTCATCAAACACCAGGGTCATGTCAGCTGAAGGAGGCTCGACATTGTGATCTTTTATACAAGGTTTCTCAGAATATCTTGCTGAGAAATATTGCGCAACGCAGTTTTGGATAGAAGCAGATGTAGACCTTTCCTTTTATGAGCACCAAGGAATCATAGATTTGCTATGCAAATTCATTATGATGTTTACTCTCTGCACAGCTAAAGGTGCTCAAACCATTCTCCCTCTCTGCTTCTCATCCCTAACCAACCACCCATAAAGTACTTAAATACTGCATTTTCCAATTCCGTAACTCTTAGAAAAACCTTTACATCCAAGTTACATCCAACATCCGTACCAACGTAACAGGCAGAATAGGCAACAGAGCCAAATGGACTCCAGAACCAGTAAATCAATCTAGCCTTCTAAGCCCTTTTCTTCCATATTAACATTAAGATTAATGTGTCCCATCAGTGAACTTTAGTAAAAACAAAAACAATTAGTGGCCCGGTTTCCTTTTTATTCAGGGCGAGGGCATCATAAAAACACTAGTCTGAAAAAGGACTCTCTCTTTATGTTATTAAGGTAATTTCATTTAATTTGAAAACCAAAACAGATTGCATGTCCAAATGCATATCACCATTTGAAAACATCCATGGAATTGCAAGATCTTTAGGTAACTATTCTAGATGGCACATTTGCATTTTTTTTTATTCTGTAAGTATATAATACTTGTGAAAGGTGTCAGATTCTGTCATGGAGACTGAAATCCTTCTTTCATGCCACCGAGCAAATACTGCTTCGGTACTGACCTCCTGTACAGCACCACTCCTAACCTGTGGGGATTCTGCTAAAGATGAGAGAGCAGTTCAGTCTAGGAATCTATTCAATCCTTGGCCTCCTCCAAGTCAGTTAACCAAGGTGTTAATTATTATATTGATGCCATTTGCAATATGGCCACTTGTCCTGAGACTACTAACTCACTTCAGACTGGACATTAGTAGGGTTGCCAACCCTCCCGGATTGGCTAGGAGTCTCCCAGAATCGGCCTCAATTTCCCAGTAGCTACTGAAACCAATCCGGGAGATTTTAATAAGCCACTAAAAGTCCAGTTGGCAGCAGAGCAGGCCTAAAACAGACTCCCTACCTATCCTGGCTCTGCATGGCTCCCAGAAGTGACCAGCACGTCCCCCTGGCTCCTAGGTGCAGGAGTGGCCTGGGGGTCTCTGCATGCTGCCCCCGCCCCAAGCGCCAACTCTGCAACTCCTATTGGCCGGGAATCGCAGCCAGTTGGAGCTGTGGGGGTGGTGCCTGCAGGCAGGGGCAGCATGCGGAGCTGCCTGGCTGCCCCTGAGCCTAGGAGCCGGATATGCTGGTTGCTTCCGGGAGCCGCTTGAGGCAAGCGCCACCTAGAGCCTGCATCCCTCACCCCCTCCCGTATCCAAACCTCCATCCCAGAACCTGCACCCCAACCTTTGCCCCGGGCTCAGCCTGGAGCCCCCTACTACATTCCGAACCCCTCGGTCCAATTCCCCAGCCCATAACCCCTCCTGCACCCCAACCACCTGGCTCCAGCCCAGTGAAAGTGAGTGAGAGTGGGGAAGAGTGAGCGATGGGGGAATGGAGTGGGGGGAGGGGCTTGGAGAAGGGGCAGGGCAGGGGAATAGTATTTGGGTTTGTGTGATTAGATAGTTGGGAACCTTAGCCCTTAGACAGCTTCCACATCTAATGCTTTTGCATTACTACTTGGCTGGATTTTAGCCAGTGACCTGGCACTGAAGGTCCTGTATCCCACTGCCAGTCCAACTCCTAAATCCTAGGATGTCTGTCCCCACTTTCAAATATCCAAATCTGTGCATTGCCAAGTCCAGAAAAGCTTAAAGAACCAATCTGAATAATGTTGTTATTTAAAACATAAGGTAAACTATAAATTTAAATGAGCTTTGTAAGGGATTAGAAATTTAGAGTCCTAGAACTCAATTAGAGTTTCTTAATTTATTCTAAACTATCCGTCCTCTTCTCAAGAGTGTAACATGACAAAAATCATACATACGGACTCCCATTGAATGCACAGTCTGATATGTGCAGTCCACGTTGTAACTATGGATGCCTAAAGTATAGCCAATGTAGGCACTTTCCTGCTAATTTACATGCCTACAGAAGTGTATATCCATACAAGTTTAGGAATCCAGGCTTGAAAACTGGGCCCATGGATTCCTTACATATCACATGGCTGGCCCTGAAAATGCACTCTTTTCACATGTGGGAGGCAAGCTGTTGGAGCTGTTTCCCTTACAGCCACCAGAGTCTTTGTTTTGAGGGTTTTGTTTGTTTGTTTTTTTCTTCAGTCACTTTGCCAATTGTTCACCTTACATCAAGCATAGAAACTGCAGAATTGCTGGGTGGTGGTGATGGGTGAATGGAGCAGAAACTTCTCTTAAAGGAAGGGGTTGCTAAATTGGAAGAACAGAAAGGCCTTTTATTCTAAGGAAAAGAAATAACACTCTTCACAGTGAAGATGAAAAATATTGTATTTCACTTCTCGAAAGATCCTGTTCTTTCTATAGTGGAGAATTTTTTTTTTTCCAGAGCACAATCTGCACAGCTCTAGCCCCAAGCCTACAAAGTGGCAAAAAATAGATTCAAAACTATTTACATATATTTTTATTTTTAGAAATTATTTTATGATTGCAATACATGTGTCAGACAAAGACATTCTATGACATGATATTCAAATGAGGCAGTTAAGGTTTTATGCTAAGTACCTCAAGCATTTACATGTTTTATTTGGCTGTTATTGGGATAGTAATATATACTGGGCTTTGACTTGTTGACTGCTATTTTTATTTATTACTTGTGTAGTGCTGCAAATGTACACAACACTCTACAACTGGTTAGAACAAAACAATCGCCCTAAGAAGCTCACAATCTAAAGGAATGAGTACGTACCTTTGACAAATTTGGGCGAATAATTCTTAACTAATGTTTTCAATGAATTTCATCCTCTTTTTCTAATTGTCTGCAATTAGTGGCAAAATTCTCAAATGTATTCATTTTAAAAATCATTTGTGAAATGTCTCCAGTGACTAATCCTTGTACTGCAGATCATTTGCAAATTATGAATTGCAAATCCTTGCAAATTGAAATCCAAAATCCATGTTGTGTTTGCTATTTTTGAAAACTATATAGTATGTTTCTGATCCTTTCTTGGATGGCTTATGTAATAGCTAACAAAGCACAAACTGTAAAATGTGAATTTGCCAATTAAAACAAATTTCAATTCTGGGGTAAATACATAAGCCAATCAATCAGAAAACAGAAGCAATACCACATGACATCCTACTAACGGAACTGGTGTTCTGAACTGGAATATTTGCATTTAAAATTTGGATTTGTAAATTCAAACTATGTTAATTATTAGGGCTGTCGATTAATCGCAGTTAACTCACACAATTAACTCAAAAATTAATTGCTATTAAAAAAATTAATCACGATTAATCACAGTTTTAATCGCACTGTAAAACAATAGAATACTAATTGAAATTTATTACATATTTTTGGATGTTTTTCTACATTTTCAAATATATTGATTTTAATTACAACACAGAATGTAAAGTGTACACTGCTCACTTTATATTATTTTTATTACAAATATTTGCACTGTAAAAATGATAAAAAAATAGTATTTTTCAGTTCACCTCATACAATACTGTAATGCAATCTCTTTATCGAGAAAGTGTAACTTAAAAATGTAGATTTTTTTGTTATGTAACTGCACTCAAAAATGCATGTCCTCTAGAATAGTGTTAAAGCATGAAGGGACATGTGAATCTTTAACACATCTGGCATGTAAATATCTTGCGATGTCAGCTACAACAGTGCCATATGAACACCTGTTCTCACTTTCAGGTGACATTGTAAACAAGAAGCAGGCAGCATCATCTCCTGCAAATGTAAACAAACTTGTTTGTCTGAGTGACTGACTGAATAAGAAATAGGACTGAGTGGACTTGTAGGCACTAAGGTTTTACATTGTTTTATTTTTAATGCAGTTATTTTTTGTACCTAATTCTACATTTGTAAGTTAAACTTTCACAATAAGTGATTGTATTACAGTACTTGTATGAGGTGAATTGAAAAATACTATTTCTTTTGTTTTTATAGCACAAATATTTGTAATCAAAAATATAAAATGAGCACTCTATACTTTGTGTTCTGTGTTGTAATTGAAATCAATGTATCTGAAAATATAGAAGACATCCAAAAATATGTAAATAAACGGTATTCTATTATTGTTTAACAGTGAGATTAATGGTGATTATTTTTTTAATTGCTTGACAGCCCTATTAATTATATAACCAACAAAGGGCCAATTCAAAATTTTATAATAAAAAATAAAATTCAAAATTCAATTTGCACAATCACTTCAATCTTAAATTTTCACTTTTCTTGAGTATTCATGCTATTAGACTTTTCAACCAATCATATTAACAAGGAGAGGAAGACATTATTTTCGGTGGACTTGGCAATAAAGTTGTGAATTTCCAGAAGAGATTTAAAGGAGTATGATGTTCTCTAACATAAACAAGTTAGGAGTACAGGTAAGCCAAAATTAGAATAATTTATCCTAGTCTCGTCACTGTGAACTTTGAGGCTAAATCAGATAAATGACATCAGGATCCAAAATTACCTCGTTTGGATTTTACAAGCTGAAAATGTTATCAATGACTGCTTGAGAAACCTGAACTATTCTAACATTTAGCTCCACCTCTGTCTGAAATAAAGACGGCCCAAACCAAAGCCTGGTCATGTCCACTGTCAGGTTACCTCTGGACTGCAACAATTCATCCAACAGCTCTCTCTCTTTAGAGCTCCTTGGGTTCTGCTTAACCATTTTGGGAGAAGATATATTATCCACCCTGTCTCCCTTTATCTTCCCACCCTTCCAGCTCCTTTGCTTGCTTACTCTTCTTTTTCTTGCCTGTACCTCCTGTCTCACACTGGCTGTAAACAGAAATGAGCCTGAAACAAGTTCCCAGAACTTACTACTCAAATTTGGAGGAAGTTTGAATCTGGATCCAAATTTTCTGGCTGACCCCTCCCCATCTTCAGATCAAAAACTACAGATATGAACACCCCCAAAGCTTTGTGGAAGTTTCAACCCAGATGCCTTATGGCCTGAAACAGAGAGTTGGGGGTAAAATGTGGCTGGCACAAACAGGGTTATTTCATTTCTGGACAGTAGATCATATAGGTACCTTACCCAGGGTAAGGGGGAGCCTTACACAGTTTTTTTTTTCTGAACGGGTTGAACCATCTAATTAATTATAATGGATTGAGTCAAAACTTTCCAAAGAAGGAGTTCAAGATGGGAATCAGCATAAAACAACCATGGAAACTGATGTTACTTAAATACTCTGGTGTATTTCAAATTTTAAACTTTGATTCATTAAAGTAGCCAAAAATGTACAGCACATGTTGTAATCTCAATCCGAGAGGTTTCTAAAACTCCAATCTCTTTGATTGTGCTGCTACTTTAGCAGAATAAAATTTCCCTTTTTCCCCTTCACTTTTACAAAGTTCCCCTTCTAGCTGTGTCTTAAAACGGTCAAACATGCTTTACTGCTTCCAAATAAACACATCATTTTTGGCAGAATTAGTAGATGGGAAAGGTAGGAACATTGTTGTTTTAGGAGTTCATATGAAAAGCAAATTTTAATGTTTCAAAATTTAAGGCTTTCCTAAAGTTTTAAAATATCTCTTCCCGTGACTCCATATGTGATGTTGTCGAAATCATTATGAAGTGTCCCTTTGGAAAAATAAAGCTGATTAATTAGAGTAAGTCTCCATTGTAGGATTCAGCAGCTATATAAACATTCATGGACTTTTCTTAACAAGCATTTAATTATTGTTTTTAAATGTTTTTAAAAGTTGAAATGATTTACTGGTGAGCCATTTTGCGGAACACATTAATTGGCAGGTTTGTCAGTTAGAAAGCCATATATGCAATGGGAATTGTATTGGAGCAGAATTGCATTAACTGGAGGGTATTTTGCTGAAAGATTCCTTTGACATGGGCATTCTGCATAAAGAAGAAAAAGTAAGGGAATTGAGAAAACATCCAAGGAACAAATTTTCAACTTCAGTCTCCTACCCAAAGCTTTCAAATTGGAAAATTGTGTCATTTGTGGGAAAGTGAATTCTCATTCTGCTTTCATACTAGTCTAGCAGGCACAGCATGGCTCTCAGTATATGCACCCTTTCATTTCCAGGTCATCAGGATGAATCCAGCATAGGGTAATATCTTTCAGTTACTATTGGCATTTAATGGCATATTGGCATCTGTTTAGCCACGTGGAGGCCAGTTATCAATGGACCAGTGTACACATCACTGAAACTACCACTGGCACTACTAACTGGTATTCTTGTTGATAATCTCAGATGAAAAGCTACTGGTTGAAAGGGCTATGTGGAGAGAATTACGCTATCACCCCCAGCAGTGGCCTTTTCTGGTGAGGAATGAGGCACATTGCGGGGGGCAGGGTGGGGTAGCTTGCACTGCACGTGCAAGTTTTGAGACAGGATTTATGAAACAGATAAAACAGAGAGCTTCGATTTTCAGGGCTATCGACCTAACACCTCTTTTGAACATTCATGTTATCAAAAATGTAATATTTTAATCAAATAAAGTGTTCCTCTAACCGCCAAATAATCCTCCAAAAAATCCCACTAGTACACAATGCTCTTAGGAATCAGGAAATAAAGAGAAAAATATTAGGTATAATTGTGCACTTCCACACTAAAACCTGAAAAAATTGGTATGCTGTAACATACATTAATCTAAACCAGAAAAAAATCCCCAAACCTCACAATGTATGCTTGTCTATAATCTGGGAAGCAATATTTCAGTATTCTCCAGTGTAACCATAAATGACATGGCCAACTCTAATTTAGAGTCCAATATCTGACCAACCATAGTTCATCCACAGACAAAAACAGGCATCTCTAATTTTCTAACCAGTCACTGAAATTCTTTACTTACCAACCAATAATTCTGCCATCTCTAATTTACCAATAAATAATTCTGCACTCTCAAATTTACTAACCGATAATGTGACCAATTTGCTGACCAGTGATTGTGTCAACTGGTAGTGCCCCTAGTGAACAGTAATTTGCTAAGCAATATTTGGAGCTTTTCCCCTTAGCAATAAAGAACTTTAGTGATCTTAGATTCAGTACTCATTACACTGTCCTGAAACTCTTTAATGCCGATACTAAGTCTCTTACAAAGTAAGTATTTGCTTTCTGTGTGACTATGCTGTTTATCCACATTGATTGTTTAGAAACTGCACAGATCTCTTTGGAATTTCTGTGAGTTGGAATATTGTTGTCATTATTAGGAAATTAGCATTTGAGAGGAACCTTCTCCCCTCTCCCCCATTCCCACCAGTTGTTCTCAGCACACTGAAAATTTCTCCAGCAGTGTTCTTGCCACCGTGCAGGGGGATTTGGCTAAGATCCCACAACACTTGAACAGTGTGTGTTGGTGAAGGAGTGACACAGTTAGCCAACTGTGTGACCCCAGTGACCTTACCACCCAGGTTGATCCTGCCTAGGCAGAGTGGAGCAAAAAGAGTTCACGTGTAAAGCAGAAGTGATTAATTTGGCTTGTCTAACTTCACCAGCCCTTGGCACGAGTGAAAAAACAGATCTTTAAATATTTTTAATGAAACAATAATGGCACTTATATGGTCATTTTATCTGCAAGCCACTTTACCTAAGACACTTATTAATCTTTACTAACACCCTGACAAAGTGAGCAAGCACTGTAATCTCAATTTTACTGAGGGAAAATCTAAACAGATTTAAGGGCATAGATGGAGTTACTGTCAGTGGTTTAGAAGATTAGAAGAAGAGTTCTTGGCTCTCAGTTCTGTACTCAGACAACTACACTTGACTTCAGAAAAATGCAAAATACGACTAATAGTGATTTCCCTGAGAATCCCTAATTTTTTCAAAGTTATATGACAGCAAATTTCGGAAGGCTAAATTATAACTTTTGGCACAGCTCCAGGGAAAGGGTGTGACATAAACTGCACTACCACACAAGTTAGCCCCGAGAGGCAATGAGACGAGGGGGAGCCCAGCAATTTATTCTGTGGAGATGGGCAGAGATCTGATTAACTGAGGGAGCGGTTTCTCATCCCTGTCCCAGGGAAGGGCCATCACCCATTTCTGTGTGGCTCATCTCCCCTCCACCATCTCCTCTCTCTGTCTCCCTCCACTCCGGACTTCCTGCTTCTCTCCATTGCCCTCTAGTCCCCCACGTCCCCAGTATTTCATGCTGTGCCTCCCCTCCCCTTTAGGGAAGCGCCCTGCTCTTCTCCGCATTTGCAGGCTTGGGATGGAAGGCAGCTACAACTTTGGGCCTCTTGACTCCTCCCTCCCCGGGCAGGGAAGAGAGCTAGCAGGTTGAACTGACTCACTCTTCCACAGGAGGAAAGGGGAAAGAGGAGCCGCAAACAAAGCATGGTAGGTAATGGCCTCTGGTCACCCCTCACCTCTCCACTCCTGTGAATAAGGTGCTGGTTGGGAGAGGGGTCTGAGCTGCTGGCCTCCATTTGCTCCCTCCTTGCCTCTCCCACCCCATGGAAGTCGTATGGGTCAAGCAGTACCTTCCTCTTCACTTTTTCCCTACCTGAAACGTCCTGTGGATTCCAAGGGGCAGGAAGCAAACTGACTTTCTGATTGGCTGTCCTTGCCCAGGAGGCAGGGGATAGGGAAGGGCACCCGATCAGGCCAAGATTCTCCATAGGTCAGAGGCTTGGTGCTGGCAGTTCTGCAGTGCAGGGATTGAACTGGTGACCGTAACAGGTCTGATTCACAGGAGACTCAAGTGTATTTCCTAGCCCCTCTCACAAGCCCCGAGTAAAAGTCAAAATTTGCATTTACCAAAATCCCCGTTTTGGGGTGAACAAGAAATGCCAACAACGTCATTGATATTACAGATCAAGATTTCAATTAAAAATGTAATGAAACATGAAAAAACTCCCCTTCCCGGACACATTTTTTCACAAATAACCATTTTTCAACATAAAAAGTTTTGTTCAAAAAATGTCAGTCAGCTTTATTAGTGAGCAAGTGGTGGGATGGCTGTCTGGTGTGCATGAGAAACCAGTGTGGTAAGACAGAGGTGGAGAGAGAGGAAATGTCTGAATGCATTTGCCAGTACTGACAGCAAGTGTTTCTAAGGTAATGCCTACACTGCAGCTTATGTCACTCAGACATGTGAATAAGCCACCCCCCTCAGTGACATAGTTACACTGACCTAAGTGCCTGAGTGGGCAGCACTATGTCAGCGGGAGAGCGTCTCTCATGGCCAGAGCTACCACTGCTCATCACGGGTGGATTAATTAAGTTGATGGGAGAGCTCTCCCCCATTGGCTTGGAGTGGCTATACTGGAGAGCTTATAGCAAGACAGCTGAATCAGTAGCCTACGTATGGGTGCACAGGCACCGCTCTCGCCACAGGTGTGGATGGGAGAAAAACAGTATCTGTGTGGGGTGAGTATGCACGTTCAGAGATATGCATATGAGAGTATGTCTAGGGTTATACATGTGTCTGGTGATGGGTGGGTGTTCACATGAGAGAAAAAATTGTGAAAGAATATGTGAGTGTGTATATAAAGCATCTGGTTGGCTGTAAAGATTCAGGGGGGCATGAACACTAACGCATGTGGGCTAATAGATTTTTGCCTGGGCTGGTAAGTTTTCTGTATTACAGGATTATTGACTTTCTTCAATATATAGGATACTATAGATAGCCCACTGTGCTACCCTTACACAGGTTAATTCTTTTATCCATTTCATACACAGTCAATCAATACCAGTGATCAGGAAGCTTGTGAAATTGCCTGGAAAACACATCCACAAAGTAAACCCAATACAATGTCTATGTGACTTAAAGCTTAGCATACCATTGAAAATCACTAATGGAACACTGTGCATGCAGTTTATTCATGCTATGAGCAGTCAAGAATCATGCATAATGTAATAGTGCATCTGGTAACAGCAGCGCACACAAGCAAATTTAATCTTTGTTTTAAACTAGACATAAGGAATTAATCTTTGAAGTGGTCCCTGATGCGATTCTCCTTGGTCCTTAATATGCCCAGAATCCTTCCATTTCCTCATTTACAGTACTGTACAGGGGCTTATTTAAATAATATATTTATGCTTGAAGTATATTAGCTGAAAAAGCCTGTGACCACATGATCATATATCCGATCAGTGTTGAAATGCCCTAATGGCTGACTCAGTCTAGAAGCTGTGCTTTGTACTCCAATGTGTAAGACCTAAGCTCAGTGTTGAGTTTCTGCCTCTACTGTGGTAGTAACAGTAGTGCCCAAAGATCAAACTTTTCTAAAAGAACAGTGTGTGTACATGTCACAGGGTCCACACAGGCTTCCACCTCCTCGTGCCTGTGCCCTGTGTTGGCCGGCCAAATAAAGAGTCCCAACGCTTTCTTTGGTGCTTCACCCTTGTGTCTTTATTTACAGCTCAACTGTGTAGTCCCTTTTATTCCCCCACAGCTATTCCCATTCAGACCCTTCCCAGGATCTCCTGGCCCGTGAGGCTCCTTGCCTTTGGCGAGGAGACAGAGCTGTAAGACTCCTATCCCCTCCCAGGCTAGCCTCCTGACTGAGCTTTCTCCAGGGCTTTTATAGCCCTTCCCTTCCTCAGCCCAGCTGCCGCGACTTAGCTCAAGTCATTGCTGTGAGCCGGCCCTCGTTGCAGCCTGCAGCTGGGCTTTCTGCTGGCTGCCTGGGCCCCTGCACCTGGCTTCCCTACCAGAAAGCAGGGCTTAGCCAGCATTTTGGCAGGGCATTCAAAGGGTTTTACCCCTGCCCTGCCACACATCTGCCCCCTTCAAGAAGCTGCCAGGCTCCACCTGCCCTGCCCCTCCTCGGCCGGACAAATCCGCCCCTCAGTGGGAGCTCCTGCACCCCCGCTGTGGGTTCTGGCGGACCCTCTCTGGGGTTACCAGCCCCCCCGCCCACATCCGCGGAAGGGACAGGCCTCCCCTCTATGCCCCTTCGCCTGACAGAGTCCATATTCTTCCTCTACCCGCGACTGGTGGCCTAGGTACCCTACTTTGGGGCACTGTTCCCTGGCCCCCAGGTCCTGGCCTTCCTCCGATTCCCAAGGGCTACACTCGTGGCACCCCTCCCCCAAGGGTCCTTTGTTGCCACATAACCAGCATTCCTTATGCTCTGGGCTTTGTCGTCTTGCTAGCCCCCTCTTGAGCCCCCCATCTCTGGGGGAGGGGATTTTGTCACCTTTGGGGGTTCAGGCTTCCCCTTACCCCTTCCTTTGGGTACTCTGTGGCCCCCCTCAAGCTCCACACCCCAACTCTTGGCTTTGCCTGCCCTTGGTCCCCAGTCAGCTCCCAATAGGGCTGGCTAAGCTAAGTTCTGTCCTAGGGCCACCCGGTACCACGGGAAGCACCCTTGGACCTCTATAGGCACCTGGGCCACTGAATAGCTCTGGGTGTCCCCATGGACGCATCTCAGAGCTACCCTTGCCCCTGGGATTACCCAGTGGGGCTTTGCCAAACCCCTCCGCATCGGTGAGTGGGAGGAGGAGGAATCTACCACCCCCTTCCGGGGCTTCCCCCCCAGCAACACTGGTATAGTGCCCAGGGGGTCTCTCTCCAGGCCCCCAGTCCACCCACAAAAGTTGGCCAGCCCACGTTCCATCTGTGGGCAGTCCTGCTTCTTATGGCCAAGGCATCGGCACTGCCAGTGGGTCAGTTCTCGGCTGCAGGTGGGCCTCGGGTCTGGCCCCCTCTTGGGTGTAGCATCCGGCAGGCTTCTCCCCAGACCCATTCCCTTCTGGGCTTTACGGGGCACCTCCACTTCCACATACTCCTCCATTAACCGGACTGCATCTGCCATGTGGGCTGCCTGATGCCTTCGGACCCCCACGCATACTGGGTCCAGGAGATCCCTGAGTAACTGTTCTAAGACCACCTGGTCCATGACCTCCTCTATTGTCTGGGCTGCGGGCCTCAACCACAGGGTGGCCCAGTCTTTGGGCTAATGCCCTGGGCCGCAGGCCTGCCGCCCAGAACCGCTGGCGATATCTCTCCCCTGAGAGTCCCACATGGTCCATTATAGAGGCCTTTACCATGTCGTAGACCCTGGCCTGGGTGTCACCCAAAGCCATAAATGCAGCCTGGGCTTCTCCTCCCAGGTACAGGGCTAACCACAGGGCCCAGGTCTCCCGCTCCCAGCCGGCCGCCATAGCCACCCATTCAAAAGTCCCTAGAAACGCATCAGGGTCATCTGCAGGGCCCAGCGTCGTGGTGCCATCCCCCACTGGTGGACTCAATATTCTCTGGAGGATCTGCTGCTGGGCCATCGACTGCTCCCGGATGAACTCTTGAACTGTCCTCTGTTGGTCTGCCTGCCATGTCATCAGGGCCTGCCATTCCATCTGTTGGGACTGTTGCATTTCCTGCACTGTGTTCACCAGCCACTTTAGGGTCTCCTCCATGCTGGCAGCCACAAACAGCAATGGCTAGGAGGGTCCTGGACAAGCCCCCATTTCACAGTGTCCACACAGGCTTCCACCTCCTCGTGCCTGTGCTGGCCAGTCAAATAAAGAGTCCCAACGCCTTCTTTGGTGCTTCACCCTTGTGTCTTTATTTACAGCTCAACTGTGTAGTCCCTTTTATTCCCCCAACAGTTATTCCCATCAGACCCTTCCCAGGGTCTCCTGGCCCGTGAGGCTCCTTGCCTTTGGTGAGGAGACAGAGCTGTAAGCCTCCTATCCCCTCCCAGGCTAGCCTCCTGACTGAGCTTTCTCCAGGGCTTTTATAGCCCTTCCCTTCCTCAGCCCAGCTGCCGCGACTTAGCTCAAGTCATCGCTGTGAGCCGGCTCTCGTTGGGCCTGCAGCTGGGCTCTCTGCTGGCTGCCTGGGCCCCTGCACCTGGCTTCCCTACCAGAAAGCAGGGCTTAGCCAGCATTTTGGCAGGGCATATGCATGCTTACGTTAATCAGATGTGGCTCTGCTGGTGTGGAAGTTAAACGAAGAGTACACTTGACAATCAAGAAAGTATTTTAAAGAAAGTGCAATAAAAACATTTGTTCTTTTTATTAGCCTATTATGGCTAATAACATGAGACACTGCCATGCCTACTTCTGGTGATGGTGTAGTCAATGAACAAAGTGCCCATTGAGTCTGCATTTAGAAGTAGAGAGAGAGAGAGAGAGAGAGAGAGAGAGAGAGAGAGAAGCATATACCCTAATTATTTTATCTGTGTTAAGGTTAGATATTGACTTGTGTATAAACGCTGTAACTAGTGATGAACATTGTTTTGCATATGATTACAATAACCTGCCTGGTGCATTGAAGGCCACCTGTGAGTTCAGGTCCAATGCTGTGCAAAAAAAACCTATGCTTTTCCTTCCCAGGAGGTTTGTTGAATATTGAAGTCATGTGGATTTCCCCTTCACCCAAATTTCAAACAATCCCCTAAGCTCCACCAGAACCACCAAGTTTGATGCTGACATAATAAGAAACCAGAAATATTGCATGATCCTTATGGAAAACCATAAATCAACCCAGATACTTTTGAAAGTAGGCCCAGGATCACTTGAAAGGGTTATGAAATTATGACTGGACTGCCTGCACTATTCACTGCCACACAATACTTAGCTCTGTTCGGGCTTTAAAAAGAAATCAACTCCAAGCGATTCAAGACTAAGTACCTCCCCCTGATTGACTGCAACCCCATAAGTAGTACGTAGGGAAATATTGTGTCTCATGCTTCCTCATCTGTGTCCATATACCAACTAGTAACCAGAGAAGATAATTTCTAAACCATCCAGCCCATTTCTAATTAACATGCATTAATATTATTTCTTTACGTAGTTTCCAAACACTCAGGGATGGCCCTTGCTTCAAGGAACTCACAACTGCAGTCAAGTAGAGGGAGGGTGGTGGAAAAGGAACAGGAACAACAATAGTCAAGTTACATACAAGTCAACTTGATTCACTGTAGGCAGCAGCAGATCTTTAAGAGGGACTTAAATGTGGACAGAGTGTTAGCACAAAATGACTAGATAAACATCCACTGTGTTACAGCGTATGTGAAAAACTTAATGAACAGTAGAAATCAGGTTTGATTTAAACTCATTAATCCATAAATTTGTCTTTTCCAGCATTTTATAATTAAGCTGTTTTATTGCTTGTTTTAAATGCATCTTAATAAATAATGTAATACAACCTCTCTCTCTGTATATGTTCTCTCTCTTTCTCACACACATATATGTACACATGCACACATATATACTAATCAATGTGGCTTTCACTCCACTATACCCCAGAGACTTAATGTAATTTTAGTTTCCACATAATGATTCATGTTAAAGTTTGAAAATACATCAAAAAGAATTACCTTGAAAATTAGGTGTTGAAACAGTGCGCAAGGCCTGAGCTGCAAAGCTTCACGATGGCCATAAAAGGAAGAGTTTAAGTAAACAATATGCTGGTTTAAAAAAAAACAAAAAGAAAAATCATTCCATGCCAAGCCCAGTCAAAATGCATTATTAGGGTGTCCAGGAAATTATAGCTTGTGTCCATTAGTCCTTTCAGGGTTAATATTGATGCAGATATTATTTCTATCCACGGTACCATTTATTTGAAATATTATGACTGGGAGTAGCTGCAGCAGTGAATCAAATCAATTGATAGAGCAGTTAGCCCTGCAGTCAAGGCTGCCTTTATACCATGCAGCAAGCATGAAATATTATGGAGATTGTTCTTTAAAGTGATCACTTTATCATCATTTGTCTGCAGCCCAGGCCACTCCTTCCTGCCTCACTTCCCTGTTGGGTTAGAGCTGTCATAACTCAATCAGCCGTATAATGCTGTTCATAGCACCTCCGTACCAGGTACTGAACCTGTCAAGGGCCACTGTGGGAATTATACTTATCCGTTTTGACAGCTAGCAACACCACTCTGACATTTATGTCAGTTTATATATGTATGATATGTATTTCTTAAATGTAATTAGAAGCCTGTTTGCGTGTGATTTATCTGAATTGCCTAGAGCTGCCCATGATTAAGACATTGATTTCTAACCTTGTGCCTTACTGGAGAAGAGAATATGACAAGCTTCATCACTCAAAGGTTGCAGCTAACCTCCTCTGTCCATACACATCATATGAAATTGTTACCATTGTTTATCTGTCCAGCAAAGTTGACTCCAAAGCAACTGTTACAGTAGTTTGCTAAATAAACGAAAAGACTGTAAAACAAACAAACCGCCCTGTCCCTCCAGAGCACTGGTACTTCACAAATGGGTTACCAGGACCAAAGCACTGCGAGCAGACTTCAGACTGAGAGAACATCGTAGAGGGGGATTGTTGTACTGCATGTGTTAGTTGTGAAATACTGTGAAATCTTATGTTTACTGATAACATATTGAAGAAAGCAGGTCATAGATTTCAATGAGACAGAAGCACTTCCACAGATTTACGACATGCCAAACCATAGAAGACAACCTTTCTGTCAGCTAGAAAAAGGATGAAAACGATTAACCACCAAAACACAGAAATTCGGTCAAGCCTCTGTGTTTCTTGCCTATGATTAAGGCTCATATGATCACTATTACATGGTCTGTGGTATTAATGATTAGCCTCTTATTAATGATTAGTGAAAAATGGCTTTCACTTACCAATAATTTAATATCCCAACTGATTTAGGGAAAATATCCTCTCACAACAGATAACTAGCTCTTATATAGCACTTTCCATCAGTAGATCTCAAAGCTTTTCACATAGTTTAAAGTTTATCTTCACAATAATCTTATGATGTAGGGAAGTGTTATACCCATTTTACAGAGTAGCAGAGGCACTGAGAGGATAAGACCCAGATCCACAAAGGGACTTAGGCAGTGCAATGACTAACCTTTAGGAACCTAGAAATTATGTGCAACAATGTGATTCACAAAGCCTGAAGTATGTACCTAGGTTCCCTATACGATGAAAGGGGAGAGGTAGGTGTCTTAGTAGGTTTTGCAAATTTACATCAGCGCTCCTGATTGGCCCACTCCCACTAATTAAGATGGAGGGAAGAACAGGAAGCTATCTGTACAATTGCACTTGACCCTGCTTCAGACTGCTCACCCAGTATAATTTGCTCCTCTCTCCTGATCCTGACCTTCCGTTTTCCTGACTCCTCCTCATTCCTGGAATCTGACCCACAGTTCCTGATCTTCTTGTTCTGAACCCCAGCTGGCATGGGGATCTGGCCCCCTGCCCTTTAATAACCACTAGGCCTGGCCACCTACTTCTGGCCCTGACACTAAGTACCTGTGTAGATTCAGACCTAAGTGACTTGCCCAAGCTCATACAGGCAGTCTTTGGCACAGAAGTGAATTGTCCCTGGGTCTCCCAGGCCCTAGGCTCGTGCCCTAAGCACTGGACAACCCTGCCTATCCTTCACCTACTTATAGAATTGACTTTAAGGTTAAGAAATGTTTGGGTTCACCACTTCTGATTTCTAACTGGGGCAATGAAATTTCCAATGCACTTTTGCCGACTCAGAGGATCAGAATCTATATTGATCTATACTCCATGAAATTCCATAAAACCAAATTGTGCACTCCACAATTGAATATCAACTAACTCCAATTACTTCAACAATCTGTCCCTCTAAACTCAATTGGCGTGTAAATCGGAACTAGAATTTTGGCCTGTGAGTTTCAGATTGTTTGAAAAAGCTTCAGAGAAACATATGAAGCAAAGCCAAACTCCTTCACCTACCATGAAGGCATCTCTGCTTTCGAAAATCAGTATTCTAAAGGAAATTGCAAAGCATTGTTATATGGAATTGAAAGCCTTTCGTGTCTTAAAGTTTATAGCATTTCAAACTACTCTAGCTAGCCAAATTATCATTAGCCATATATCATTATTAAATGGGAAAATCCTAATTTTGAAACATCAGTCTAACAGTGGGCAAAGGGAGCTCTTACAGTTATTTGGAGGACAGAGACTGGGGTTAGGTGATCCCACACAGCCTTTGCATTTGCTGTTCCAATTCTCTCTCCTGAGAGAATTTTAAAGATTATAAATTAGAACTGTCCAAAATATTTGCAGTGCAACTTGAAGCGGTATTAAAACTCATTTAGTTTCAAGTTTTGCTGCAAACTGAAAACTCAGCTCAGAAGCATCGGAAAGTTTGCAAACTGTTCTGTGGAACCTTATCTGCAGCAATTTTTGGAGGTATAACCATCCTCGCTGGCAAAACAAGCCTTTTGCAATGTTTCAATGCAGTCAGGGGAAACTGAGCTACTGACTGAATTTCACTTTGAGCTTTGGGGATTTGAAATGGAAACAAAATGAAATTCAGGAGGTGCAAACCATGTTCTCCTGATCCTCCACAATCCAAAACCACAGAGGTCTGCATGACTCTGTTATTAACTGTTCATGGTTAATTCCAGATGAATAGGATTTTCACTCTATTTGCATGGATTGTTTTTTACACTACTGCCAGGCAATTTCCCTATATACTTTTGGTTTGTTTTCTGAGATACTCCATGCCCTGCCTATTGCTGGTGATTTCTTAGCAACTGGACAAAAAGTTACCATGACAAATTTTCTTTATTTATGTGAAATCTCAGATGAATGCTCTAATGTGGATTGATCCCCCCCCCCAGTGGACCACTTTTTTGATACATATATAGGTTAAAAAGGGCATGATCTAACAACAATAGAAAAGTTTTACCAATCCTTGGCTCTAAAGGGCCAGATACTCATCATAACTTCATGATATCAATTTATATCAGCTGAGGATCTGGCCATTGGAAATTGCTGGATCAGTCAGGTGCATAATCTCACAAGTTACCACTGCCCTTGGTAACATTAAATTGAGAGACCAAATACTTACACACCCCATAAGTCTAACTGATACTGACCTCAGTAGCAGCATGGGGCAAGCTATACAATTACTATCAGTGACTCTTGGGACACACATAGGAGTAAAATCCATTTATTTAATTATATTTATTCCTTGTTTCAGTTATTATTTTCTTGGATAAATACTTGGTACATGATGCAGCCAGAGGAAGGAACACCTCACGACTCATTGACAGCAAGTTTGAGGTTCCCTTTGTGTCTCTTACAATATCCCATAGTAATGATACACTATACTCAGGATCTTGTTATACCCTGTGTCTGCTGAATTTTTGTAGGGAGGGTGGGGACAGGAATCTCTCTCCTTCCAGACTACTGAATGCTTATTGAATAGTAGAATACCTATTGAACCCTCCTGGAATAGTAGTTCCAACTTTTGAGCAGAGAGACTTATTTTCCTGGTATTCTCACATAAAGACAGGGATAAACTGGCTGCTGAGTTATGCTTAGGGTGCATTGCCTTGTATCTGGAAAAAATTATTACTGGATCCCAAAACACTTCACAAGCCGGTAAATGAATCTCTTAAACCATCACTGCAATGCAGCCACCTCTGGGGTATACATGGCAGCTGTTTAACAGCTCAGAGCAACAATTTGGGCTGGAAAGTGAAGATAAATTTTGTATCTAATGATGGACAAACAATACAAAATAATATTTTTGAAACATGTTTTTTAAAAATAATGAAATTAGTCAAATAATTTGATTACTATCATCTGACTAATGAATACAGTTAAAATTGCACGGAGAAGATAACAAGCAGAAAAATATCACTCTCCAAGTTGGAACTGGCCAGAACAGTAGAGTTAAACAGAAAGTGCCATGATATAATTTAATGAATACTGTGGTCAGGACTCCAGCTTTTCATCTCATCCACGACATGGCATTTCTAAAGCATGGTGCTCCTTAACTCCATCCTTGTGCACTGATTTGGTCCTGACTCAGAGTAGAGTTCCCACAATCTAATCTTCAGTACCACCCTGGGTTTTCTTTAGAAGTCTCCCATGCAAATAGTGGCCAATGTCACCAGGCTTCATATGGGAGATCAGACAATTTCACATTGTTCGGTTATTAAGATAGTATATTTTCACTGTGTAATAAACAATGCTTATGCATTTTGTATTTTCAAAGCTCTGTACAAACATTAACAAACTGAACATAATATGGTAAGATTATTATCCCCAATTTTTCTGAGGAAACTGAAATAGCTAAGTGACTTGGCCAAAGTCACACATATCAAGTCAGGTGACATATCTGGGATTAGAACTCAGGTATACATGATTCCCTGCTCATTTAGGCAGATGATGATATTTTGCACACAGGGTCATAAAGAGAAATTTCTCAGACAATATCTACAATTCAAATGTGGCAAGTTCCAGAGCAAGGTTCTTTAGCTGAATATAGCCTTGCCAGTTTGAGAAAGGCCCGAGCCAGAACCACATACCCAAACCAACAGAACTTTGGGCATGGGCAAGTTCAGATAAATGAGACCTCAATCAGTAACCCCCTGGTTTTGCAGCTGCAAAACAAAATATTACCCCCAAGGTTTTGCATATTCAAAGAAAATAAATCACACCTGCTTCCCCTCATTCTGCTGCCATTTACAGCTGTCTCAGAACTTTCATACCGAAAGCCCAACCAAAGAATTTTCAGCTGTCTTTTTTTAAATGCAAACATCTTTGTCATTAAATTTTTATATTATTTCATTTTAAAGTGTATCAATTAAAAAAAAAACCCAACCCTCTGCCTGACCATGATAGGGTTTTCTGATAGGACTGTGCTCTTTATCTAGAAGTCAACAATTCAGATTTACTATTAGCAAAAGTCAGTAGATTCAGATTTAAGTTTGGGGAAAACAGATATCAATACAAGTCCATGACAATACATACTGAAGGGGACCTCTGCTCCTGGCAGTGCTTGAGGTCTATAAACCCAGGGGTTGTAACGGAGCTATTGCTGCCACAGAAGGAAGAGGGCAGCCTGTTCTCCAACCTCTGAATGCTGTATGGGACATAGAGATTATGAGAAAATTAGCATAGGCATAAGAAGGGGTGCAGAAAGAGGGAAAACTGCTAAATCTGGGGATCCAGGAAAGCATCTAGCAACTTCTGTGAAGCTGGTCATGCTCTGGTCATTCTGCCTGCTACCCTCAACTCATGCAACACTCCTTTGAGCATCTGACTAGAGCAGTGTAGAAATTGCAGGGGGAGGAATAGTATGAGGTAGATTAGGATGAACCTTGAAGGTGAGTGACAAAAGCAGCCAGGCACAGGAAGGGAGACACTTTGTGGTTGTGCAGTCCATGACAAACTGAGTTTGTGCCTGAGGATGCATTTGAACAGTCTTATGCTCCGTTTGGAGGGGTGCAAGGACCCCATGAGAAGTTTTAAAAATAAATGGGCCGAGAGGTGCACTTGGTTATTGCATAGATTCTCCTGCAGATTGGATGGCGGTAAAGGGCCATACTGCTAGTGAATTTCAGGTTATTTTATACTGAACAATTATTTTGGGACTGTTTGCATGGCAATTTTATGCTTGCATATTACGAAAACTCCTGGCAAGATAAGAAATTCAGAATTATGACAGAACTGTACAAACTGATTTTCCATCACATTTACCAACTTTTGATAGGATAGTCTGCTACTAAAACATGAATGAGACAGACATTGTAGTAACATGATATCTGACAAACACCTACAAGATCTCTATCATGCATTCCTACAACTACAATACCCACCTGCTGAAGTGAAGAAACAGATTGACAGAGCCAGAAGAGTACCCAGAAGTCACCTACTACAGGACAGGCCCAACAAAGAAAACAACAGAACGCCACTAGCCATCACCTTCAGCCCCCAACTAAAACCTCTCCAACGCATCATCAAGGATCTACAACCTATCCTGAAGGACGAGCCATCGCTCTCTCAGATCTTGGGAGACAGACCAGTCCTTGCTTACATACAGCCCCCCAGTCTGAAGCTAATACTCACCAGCAACCGCACACCACACAACAGAACCACTAACCCAGGAACCTATCCTTGCAACAAAGCCCGTTGCCAACTCTGTCCACATATCTATTCAGGGGATACCATCATAGGGCCTAATCACATCAGCCACACTATCAGAGGCTCGTTCACCTGCGCATCTACCAATGTGATATATGCCATCATGTGCCAGCAATGCCCCTCTGCCATGTACATTGGCCAAACTGGACAGTCTCTACGTAAAAGAATGAATGGACACAAATCAGACATCAAGAATTATAACATTCAAAAACCAGTTGGAGAACACTTCAATCTCTCTGGTCACTCGATCACAGACCTAAGAGTGGCTATACTTCAACAAAAAAGCTTCAAAAACAGACTCCAACGAGAGACTGCTGAATTGGAATTAATTTGCAAACTGGATACAATTAACTTAGGCTTGAATAGAGACTGGGAATGGATGAGTCATTACACAAAGTAAAACTATTTCCCCATGGTATTTCTCCCTCCCACCCCACCCCCCACTGTTCCTCTGATATTCTTGTTAACTGCTGGAATTAGCCTACCTTCTTGTCACCATGAAAGGTTTTCCTCCTTTCCCCCCCTGCTGTTGGTGATGGCTTATCTTAAGTGATCACTCTCCTTACAGTGTGTATGATAAACCCATTGTTTCATGTTCTCTGTGTGTGTGTATATATATATCTCTCCTCTGTTTTTTCCACCAAATGCATCCGATGAAGTGAGCTGTAGCTCACGAAAGCTTATGCTCTAATAAATTTGTTAGTCTCTAAGGTGCCACAAGTACTCCTTTTCTTTTTGCGAATACAGACTAACACGGCTGCTACTCTGAAACCTATAAACTAATATGTAAATATAATGAAACATCTCCGGAAATCTAGTCAAGCTACGACCACCACCACTACTACAATATTCATTATTTTTAAAGGCTATGTGCTTCAACTCTGTGCTTCCTTTCCCACCTGGTTCCTCTCCTTATGATGGCTTAGTTTAAGGGGAACTCTTCTTCCTTGTGGAAGGCTCTGTTATTTATAAAAACACCTGTTTATTTCTAGAGAAGAATCCTAGTGAAAAAAGTTCATATCTAAGTTTAGATGTTTAATATGCCAGTGTTCTGGGGATATTTAGATTTGCTATTTCAGTTAATTCATGTTAAAAAAATAGAAACTGGGTATGAAATTTGGATAAAGTTTGGATTTTTAACCCCCAAAGCCTGGGAACTTTTGGTTCAGGCGTTCATATTTTCCTACATGGCCTCGTAGACAGAGCACTGGATTGGGACTCAGGAGGCCTGACTTCTCTTCCGGGCTTCACAACTCGCCTGGCTGGATGACCTTAGGTAAGTCTCTGCATGTCTGTTTCTTCATCTGAAAAATGGGGATATTGATATTTGCCACTTTGAGATGTACTACTAAATAGGACTATCAGAGGTAAGTATTATCAATCGCATAGTCTGTTTTCCCTGTGCATCACTATTAAATTAAAACAGTTACGTCAATGTTTGTAATTTCTAAAATTTCAAATAAAGTGGCTCAAAAACATCATGTGAATAGGATTTGTTGCTACTTCCTGGTATACGGGTGAGGGAAGAGAGAGAATGTCGACTAGTTCTTCCAGGGTGAAGAAGTCATTGCTAGGTGTCGTGGCTCTGTGGCATGCTTTCTAGGCTTGCTTTTGATCAACAGTCACTGTGGTGCATCTCCACTGGCACTTTACATTAAAATAAAAACTTAAAAATAAGCTCAGCTGCTGCTCTAGATAGCTGTCAAAATGAGAGCTAGTGAGATATTGTATGAACTTGGCCCTGCAGTATCTATCCTTAAATGATGCTGATAATACATGGAAATTCACTTCCTATGCTACTCAAGTCACCTTCCCTGCTGAAGGGGATGCCAGGGAGATTTGTTTATGAATTCAAATGAAATCACACTGATACTTCCCATCTACAGCTGAATTTATCCTGATGATCCCATCTGTTTTTCTTTGGCATAAAAACTAAGCAGTGATGGGCCAACAAAGGCTAATACTGGAACACAACGGAATACAGCTCAATAAAACGATATTTAAGTCCTTCCCTTGCTACCTGCCCTTACCCAGATTAACCGAATTAACTCTGAAATAAAGAAGTGGCATCCTACAAAGATCTGCTAGCACGGTGCAAACTCCGTGATCAGGGCAGACCCAGCAGCAATGCACCATCTGGCAGTGGACAGAGCAAATTCCCAATGCCAGTAACAGACTCTGGTTCTTTTTGGGTGTGTCTACACTGTGTGCTTCTTTTGGCAGAGCGTAGCATAGTAACCCTGATGGGGTTAAAACAGCCCAGGGAAAGGGCTGCCCCAGGGGAGCCAAAGGCTAGGCTGATGTGGAGGGCAGCCACAGCTGGGACCACACCTCAAATCAGGCCACACCTAGCCCTATAAAAGGCTATGAGCCAGGAGCTCAGACAGTCTCTCTCTAGCTGTGGAGAGAGACAGGCCTGGCTGCCTGGGAGCTGAGCAGGGTACCTAGAGTGGAGCAGGGCTGGGGAAAGGACAGAGGAGCTCCAGGCTGGAAAACCCCCAGGCTGCAGGCCTTACTAAAGGCCGGGAAAGGTACTGGGTTTGCAGAGGGGCAGCCCAGGGGTAGGCAAAGGCAGCAGGTCCAGAGAGCCCGCCTAGAACAACAGGGTAGCCGTGAGGCATGGCTGAAGCAAGTAGAGGACAGACATCTGAAGGACATACCTATGTACTTGAGTACATACCCTACATGGATCTCCACTCACCCAAGCAGTGCCTCCCTGTCTACATGCTCTTTTTAGTAGTGTAGCATCCTGCTGCTGGAGTCTTTCCCCACTGCCCTGGTGACTTTTCTGGGGAAACACACTGGCAGGTGAGAGGCAGGGAGGAAAAGCTGGGTCCTTCCTCATCACAGGGAAAGGCACCTGCAGAGGGTAGCTTCTGAAACCTTTCCCCGCTGCCTCACCTCTGCCCAAGCATTTCCCTGACACAGCGTGGATGCAGTCCGCTTTTCACTGCGGCCTGTAGCTACACAGACCTACATGCTGCCAAAAGTAGGGGGTCTGTGTAGTCTAGATGTAGCCTTTCATGATAGTACTACTGGTTGCCAGTTCATATCTGGCCCAGCACTCAAACGTGCAGAAACTAGAGGAAGAAAATCAGAGCTATGACTGTTATTACTCAATGCTTCCGAGTTTTGAATGCAGACCTCCCATTTCAAAAGGGGTTGCTATGGGAGAGAGAAAGCAACAGAACAAATTCAGGGTTTTTTGCCTGGTCTCTGGGATTCACTCCTATATTGGTCTGTCAGCCGCTCTGCTGATTTCTGAGCTACTCTCCCTTCCACTGAGTCTGATATCAGGAGTGCTGAGCAGCTAAGAGATCAATGGAGCAGCTGAGAAAGCCAGCTGGCAGGGGAAGGGAGCAATGGATTGAAGGGGGATAAAGAAATAAAGGGCAAAAGAAAAAGATTTGTGGAATTAAACAGATGAGGAAAGAGCTGGGGAGGCCTAATTCCCCCCCTCCACCCCCCCCCGCTTTTAAAAGGGCACAATAATATCCCATAAAAAAGCCCTTTCTGGAGCTTTCTAGTCAGTTTAATGATGCAGCCTACTCGTCTACATCCTACATGAGCTGTTGGTCCCCCCATCCCCCGCTTTACCAAAAGTTACTTTTCAAACAATTAGTACAAATTGCAATGCATTCAGCTCTAAAGTCCCCAAGGGTGTGGAACTATGTAGCCTTCTGTTGAGATTATTAGAAACTAAATCATTGCCCATGGCCTGGCCATGCCATGTTTTTGTTGCTATATTATTTAGCAGTCTAACACTATTCTGATTTGGGAGAGGGTCGTGCATCTCGGATTTATTAAATATGCTCCCAAAGAGCCTGCTGGGAAGCGTATACTCTCTAACTCTCAGTCACACACCCATGTTCACATGTGGGGGGAGTGGAGTGCATCCTGCAGTGGGACCAGTTTGGTTCTGCTCTGCAAAAGTTAAGACTTTGGTAGGGCTGCTAAAGGTTCGAGCATACCAGCTGCTGACCAGAACCTTGATCCTCGGGATCTGCTTTCCCAGTGACAGGTTGGGATGTGGAGGAAAGACAGGGATGATAAAAATCCTGTGAGTGGGGGAATTTTCCCCTTTGTGCCCTCCTGCATATCAATCCAATGCCCTGCCCAGCTACTCAGTCTGGCTGAAGGTGTAGCCTTAATGCTAAAAGCTCTTTGTAAAATCATGTCTGGCTGTACATTACAGTTACAATAATGCAGTTGTTATCAGATCACTCAGGCACAACAGATGAAGTGCAGGCATATCAAGTATACAGCTAACATACGTTCCTAGCTCAATGATAGTGTTCCCCAAGGGGGATCCCAAGGATGACTGAGCTCCTACTCCAATCACCTTTCCCTGCTGATTTTTTGGGTATGCAAGAGGGTCTCATTTATATTATCAGTGCGCTCGACCGAGAGAAAACAGATCGGTAAGATCAGGACCATACGCATCATATGTGAGCACACAAACTAACGAACATGTATCACTTATGTTTTTGATAGTAAAGGAAACTGATGATCCGTTCCATGTAATGGACCGGTCTCTGCCACAACTTAGAAAAGTTTACATTGTGAGATGCCTCACGAGCAGGGGACAAGAAGACCATAGCACTAAACTCATGCCTCAACTGTAAACAAGAAAGAAACCTTGTAATTCCAGCAGAAGTAACATTTGTTTATGCTTCTGATAAAAAAGTTTATTCCATTTCACATTCTATTAAAAAGAAGAAGTGTTTTTACCCAGTTCTCTGCTTTCTACTGTGGGGCAGCTGCTGTGAGGCCTAATTATTTCATACTTAGAAAGCTTTTTGAGGTCTTAGATACAAAGCAGGGTAGAAGTAAACATCTATGACAAAACACCACCACATTCTACCAAAAGAAGAAACTTTGAGAACACCACAACTGAAATTACGACTGATTGAATAGCTAGGGACTATCAGGAGTACTGAACAGCGTTCAAATCATTGCAAGCAGATGCAGTGAGAGGAGGTTCAGTTGGATGTGCTACATTTTGTACCTTTTTACAATAAATTTGGAGGAGAATACTGAGATAGGGGAGTGAATAATGCAGCCATACTGTCATTAAATATACCATGCGGATGCCATCTCATGCAGTTGTACAGAACAGACAAAATGCATTTCCAGCACTGATTGAGGAACTAAGTCTGTGAAGAGCAATCTCCTGATGGAATAGGGGCTTTTTGGAACTGTACACCGTGTTCCACCTCTGCATATCAGTGAGTCCAGCAGAAAGGATATTTAAATAAGATAGTTTGGGAACTGTCCAACTGCGCAGTGGCAGAGCTATCATCTAGAGGGCTAATGCTCATTTCCAGGGCTCCTATTAACTAGCACAGCCGGGGTCCGCAGCTGAGAAGCAGAGTGTGTAGCTCCTGGAGGGGAGGAAGTGCCAGCAGAGATTCAGGCACTTCAGAAAGGAGGATGAGTGATGCCAAAGGCAGTGCTGTCTGGAAGGACAGTGGCTGTGACACAGAAGAGTGAGGTCAAATGGTTTGTTGACTGGGGAGAGAGTTTGTGGTAGATGAGGAGAACTGAACTAGAAAGGAGAGAAACTTGATTATGTACAGGGAATATTTAGGTTTAAAAACTGATATGAATAGAGGGGACCATGATAAAAGCTACCAGTGAGTGATATTGTCATAGGTTTTATTCAACAGATCAGTCAGCTTACTAAGGAGTAATGTGATAGCAGCTCTGTGTTTTGAGTAGCTCAGAACTTCAATTTGTAGCACAAAAGAGTTAATAATTGTGGTTCAGCAATAACATTTCAGACACGACTCCCAGTTCCATAGAACGCTTTGAAAAGCCCCCTCTAAATACTACACACTATCCCCCGTAATGTCATTAGGATCCATCAACAGCAGGCTTATGCTGAAAGTGAGCATTATTTAAAACACATTCCCAAGATGTATTTATGTCAAGCATAAGTAGCAAACGCTTGGCTTTCCAAACTGATGAATATGAGGAAATAGCAAATGGATGCAGAGCATAAATGAAGCAGTTATACACACCGTAGGATATGCAAGATGACAAGAATCCTTACCAGTAGAGATAATGTGGTTGAAAAAGCATGGGAAGCCCCCATAAGTTCTCTAACTTTGAATGGAATATATGGGAATTGCTGATAATTGTAGACCGTAGCAGGAAAGATGAACTTCTAAAGGTGGCTTCCTGGCTTATTCGGTTACAATTCCTGTTCTTCCTTTCATAAGAATTTTCAAGGTTCCTTCCCCACTCTGAACTCTAGGGTACAGATGTGGGGACCTGCATGAAAGACCCCCTAAGCTTATTCTTATCAGCTTAGGTTCAAAACTTCCCCAAGGTACAAACTTTGCCTTTGAACCATTTGCTACCATCACCACGCATTTAAACAAAGAACAGGGAAAGAGACCACTTGGAGATGTCTTCTCCCAAAATATCCCCCCAAGCCTTACACCCCCTTTCCTGGGGAGGGCTTGATAAGAATCCTCACCAATTTGTACAGGTGAACACACACCCAAGCCCTTGGATCTTACAAACAATTAAAAATCAAACAGGTTCTTAAAAGAAGAATTTTAATTGAAGAACAAGTAAAAGAGTCACCTCTGTAAAATCAGGATGGTAAATACCTTACAGGGTAATCAGATTCAAAACATAGAGAAAAGGAGTACTTGTGGCACCTTAGAGACTAACACATTTATTTGATCATAAGCTTTCATGAGCTACAGCTCACTTCATTGGATGTGAAGTGAGCTGTAGCTCACAAAAGCTTATGCTCAAATAAATTTGTTAGTCTCTAAGGTGCCACAAGTACTCCTTTTCTTTTTGCGAATACAGACTAACGTGGCTGCTACTCTAAAACATAGAGAATCTCTCTAGGCAAAACCTTAAGTTACAAAAAGACACAAAAATAGGAATACACATTCCATCCAGCACAGCTTATTTTACCAGCTATTTAACAAAAGGAAATCTAACGCATTTCTAGCTAGATTACTTACTAATTTAACAGGAGTTGTGAGGCTGCATTCCTGATCTATTCCCAGCAAAAGCATTACACAGACTGACCAAACCCTTTGTCCCCCCCACTCCAGATTTGAAAGAATCTTGTTCCCTCATTGGCCATTTTGGGTCAAGTGCCAGCGAGGTTACCTTAGCTACTTAACCCTTTACAGTGAAAGGATTTTGCCCCTGGCCAGGAGGGATTTTTATAGCACTGTATACAGAAAGGTGGTTACCCTTCCCTTTATATTTATGAGAAGAATGATTTTAGTTTTCTTAATTAAACATTGCATTATTCTTACACATAATACAGGTTGGAATTCTAACCCATGGAAGTCAATGGGAGTTTTGCCCATATGGATTTTACCATAATATAGAAACACTAGGCCAAATTTACCTTCACACAGCAGTGGCTCTTCAAAACTTGCCAACTGCCTTAGAAAACTCAATATTTGCAGTTTAGACCAGCTTAGTAGTTGCAGTATTTAAGGTATTCCCTATAGTAACAAAACAACTGCCTATCGCGCTGACCAACACTGTCTCATCGTTTCCTTGTGTTCCCCCGTCTGCCTGTATCCATCTGTTTTCTCATCTGATACTTAGATTGTAAATTCTTTGGGGCAGAGGCCATCATTTTGTTTTGTGTTTGCACAGCCCATAGCATAATGGTATCATGTTCCATGATTGGGGCTCTAGGTGCTACTACTATACAAGTAACAATACTAATAATGGGGAATACAAGGGAATGCTGCAGATATGAACGTAACCTTATTGTATCTGTTTGTCTTGGGTAAAATTGCCAAGTACAGGGAGGCACTGTGTTCTAGCGGGAAGGACACTGGGCTAGGAGTCAGGAAAATCAGATTCTACTCTTGGCTCTACCACTGACCAATTATGTGACCTTGGCCAACTCACTTGTCTATACCTCTGTTCCTCATCTGTAAAATGGGGATAATGATTCTTACCCCCAATTTGTAAAGTGCTGTGAAACCAATGTGTATCTGATACAGCTAAGTAGTATTATTGGTAATATGGGGTATTTGCTAAGCAATGAGATTTGCTTTAGTAAAATATTATATTTTTCAGGTACTTTATGTATCTATAACAATCTGTACAGCACAGAGAACTACATAGTACTTGAGCTGACAACTATCCTGCCAAATAGCCCCCAGTGGTTTATGCTATCCATAAGGATGTGTTCTTGGTCCTGTCTCCACCCTCTAAAAACCTATGGTGTGCACAGCAGAGATGTTGTCTCATATTTGGACATGTATTGTTAGCTCATGCACTGCATAAGTAACAGAATCATGCTGTGAAATTTTAATAGGATCGGATCTTTTGAAAACATTTTCTCTTGGATTGATACTCTTATTTATTTCCAGGCAGGGTGCTGGTGAATATGGAAAAGTGCTCCCTGCTACTAATAAAACATGGTATGGATGCTCATTTCAATCAGTAAAATGTGTTTAAAACTTTTCTTAATGGAATGTGATGAGTCACATTGAGTTGGGACCCCGGATATAGAACAGCTATACAACTGATCGCCTTCAGATGAGTTTGACAGGAATAGTAACAACGTCATAGCTTTGTTTAAAAATAATGAGATATTTTGGAATTTGTGCTCTCAACATGTTATGCATCAAATTATGTGTCTGCATATTAATGTCCAAGGGTCTTTACTGGAGAAGAATTACATTGGCAGGCAATGGGATATCCTCATTTTTTTCTAGGGTGTTATGCTCCTGTAAAGACAGGTTTCAGAGTAGCAGCCGTGTTAGTCTGTATTCGCAAAAAGAAAAGGAGTACTTGTGGCACCTTAGAGACTAACATTTATTAGAGCATAAGCTTTCGTGCATCCGATGAAGTGAGCTGTAGCTCACGAAAGCTTATGCTCTAATAAATTTGTTAGTCTCTAAGGTGCCACAAGTACTCCTTTTCTTTTTGCTTCTGTAAAGATTATCCTTATGGAATAATGCAGCTGAATATCTGAACGCTTTCCTAAAGTGTTGTTTACTCAGAAGATTCCTTAATTCATTTCTACATAAAAATGGACATAACTTAATGCAAATATACCCTTCTGCTCTCTATAGATTACAAGGAAAACATAAATGGCCACAAAAATGTTCACATTTAATGTTACTGATTTATCCTCTTTTTACATAAACTACATTGAGATTTTCCCAAAGTTCCTTGCATCTACTGACATCAAATACTTCTGGCATTTCTGACAAAATCAAATCACAGTGGCTTCATTGTAGATTTGAATTTGGCCTGTGCAAATCCACTTGGGACGCATGAAAGCATCCGCACATGGACCCTTGCCAGACTGAAACCAAGTTGAATTGCCTTCCATCTGATCAGAAGATTGGAATCTTTCATACAGAATCCCAAATCATTCATGTTGGGAATAGTCAGTTAGTCCATCTTTTATCATTCTGCAGACCACTTCAAAAGTCTGGGATTCCCTTGTGGCCCCACCTCACCTCCTAAACCATCTATCACTATTGGGTTCTCATCATATTTAATTTCTTGAACCACAAGGAAGGGCTCCACGAACCATCAGCGATCCATAGATTATGTGGTTTGAGAATTACTAGTCTCGTTCATGCCTATGTAAGTGTAGGTTTTTTCCCTACAGTATATTTTTACCACAGCAGAGGTAAGATAGGGCCAAATCCTGCCCCTGCCTCTGCAGCCAGGGAGAGTCCCCTTGCAGCAGAACCAGAACATATTCCACTGTGTGGGCAGAGGGGAGCAGGTTTTATGGGGTAAGTGCAGAGAGTGCTCCCCTAGTGGCAGCTCACAGAGATTGAGCTGGGGGCAAAGGATGAGGCTAGGAGAGGAGAGATGGAGAATTTGCTCCTTCCTTCCTTCCTAGGTAGGGTTGCCAATCCTGGAGGGTTGTCAACTCTATTCATAGGAATACAAGCACTGGTAATAGCTGAAATACAGTATTGTTACTCTATTGACCAGCAAATAAAACACCTAGAGACCCCATCTCATTGTGTCCTGGCATTGTGTCTTTCCATCTTTCCACAACAATTACAAAAGGAAGAAACCAGCCAGGCAGAAGTGGATGCTAAAGGACTGTTTACAAAATACATACTGGCATGCGAGGCCTAACTATATACACACTGCTGCTCTGACAGCTTTCTGGGGGGCTTCTAAAACTTAAAACACTGAGCACCCTAGAGGGCTCATACACTATTTAAAGCAGGGGTTTCCAACTTTTTGCTTTCTGAGCCCCTCCCTCCCCCACAACACTCTATAAAAATTCCATTGCCCAGCTGTGCTACAACTGTTTTTCTGCACAGCCCATAGATTAAAAGCCTGGGCTGGTGTTAGGGGGTAGCAAGGAGGGCAACTGCCCAGGTGCCACACCCCAAGAGGCACCATGAAGCTAAGTTGCTCAGGCTTCGGCTTTCAGCCCTGGTCCCCAGCGAGTCCAACACCAGCCCTGCTCTATGTTTTATTTTGGCAGACCCCTTGAAACCTGCTCACCACCCCCTAGGGGGCCCCAGACCTTCTGGTTGTGAGCCTCCGATTTAAAGGGCTACCACCCTATTCTTATACACTATACAAGGATTCTTAGCTGATTGTTCAGCTAATTCCTTTCATGAATGAAACACATGATGAGGGGAAAACCACCGACTCTCAGCCAGCTTTTGCCAGTGGATAAGGCACTGGGAGTCAGAAGACAAGTTCTATTCTCAGCTTTGCCACGGGGTCACTGAAAGGTCTTGGAATTAACAACTGTGCCTCAACTTCCCTATCTGTAAAATGGAAATAATGATCCCACACTGTGAAATGCTAAGTATTATTGGGAGGGGGGTTGGTTGGGGCTTTTTGTTTGTTTTTTGAAGATTCCATCTGTGAAAATGCAGGAAAAATGCAGCAGATTTGGCCAAGTTTCTTTTGCATTTTTGGACTTGGTCAATCTCAAAGCTCAGGGATATGCAGAGCCACATACACTGGAGCTTGTTTTGAAAGGTGCCATAGAAAAGAAAGATTGAAATATCACCTACAGCAACATGAGGCCAAAAAATGCTAGCTGTGAAATAAAAGTAGTCTATATTGTTGGTCACTGTGGAAAGAAGGGCAGCAAAGACTTTTACACTGGAAATAAAGTCGAAGGACTGGTTTGGAAGGCATCCTCTTGCCAAGAATGGGGTGGGAAGCAACTGGAAGAATTCCAGGTTGCATTAAATCTGAAAGCTACCAAAACCAGTCAAACTCAGCCCACATGGTTAGGAGCAAGAAAGCTAGTGATTTTGAAGCCTCTGCCTCATCAGCAGGGTGTGGTTTCAACCTCTTGTGCACTGGTACCTGGAAAAAAAAAAAGAGGTTAGAAGTGGGGGGCAAAGCCTATGAAAAATAATGTGTTGGTCCTAACAATAGTGAAGATAAAGATATTTTATTAATAAAGTATGTGCTATTCTCTTTGGGGAGAATTAATCAGCTGTTGCCATCGCAGATTTATAGATTGAAATAGAAATGGGTAGTCTGAGGGGAAAGCCTCATAAAAACTTAATAGCAATACAGAGATAACCTGCAGGGTCACAATGGCCACGTCAGGGCTAATTGAAATGTTTAAGTGCACCGTAGCTTCTTGGCTTACAGTGATACATGCTAAAGACACGAATATAGACCATCCCTTTGTCTTGAATGGACATATATTATCCCTCTATATCACGGGACTGCCACCTCAGACTTCTAATTGCTAAAACCTTTAGACACAGGGCACCTAATAATTGCAGCACCATGGCCAAGCTAATAATAAAGATAATTTACAGTTCAAAAGCAAAGGGTAATTTGTAATATGAATGGGTTGTGTGTCCCTAAACTCATTCCAGACACTTGAGAATCCATGCAGAAATATCTTTCTCCAACCGTTAGCCTGAGCAAGTGCCTTACGGTTCTGGTACGTTTCTGATTTGTTTATATAGGCATTTTGATTCTGAGAAGTATCAATCTAGCGAATTTAGGTGAGATCAATGGAAGCTGGGAGTACTCAGCACCTGGAAGGATCAAGACCATACAGTCGCTACAGACTCAGGATGCCTCTAGTATAAGGATTTTTGATGGCTTAATATGAAGGATTCTATCTATGGACAAAAATGAGATTTGTGAGCACATATTACTGAAGTGTGCAAAAGCCAATGGATGTTTAAAACTGGTTCCAAACTAAAGATGTATAAAATTCACCATTTGTGTAACCTTAATGGAACAAAGAAAAAACAGGATTTAGTAAAAGCCAAATAGTGAAATTTTTTTTCATGCGGATCCTTTCCCTCTGCCATATCATCTGGAGGAAACTGAAAAGCCTGAGCCTCAAATGACCTCTAAAAAACCAAACAAAACAAAAATTTATCTCAGTCATTTCACATTCTAAGCAGCTTTCTCCCACACAGGTCCGGCCTGGCCTGTTTTCCCTTGTTGGGCTCTTTTCCCCAATTGGCTACAGGGGAGTCCCACTAAATCCTTCTAGCCAGTGATCTAATCAGAATTTTCTTGTCCACAATGCCAGGCTCCTATTATACAACCACATTTTTTCTTTGCTTTTTTATAGTTGTCTCATTTTTAGACTCTGAGCCCATGCCACAGCCTTGGACCACTCCTGCCTTGGCCTTACCACCCACGTTGAAAACACTTGAGGAACAAAGCCCTGGTTACTGTAAAATTTGTAGCCATGCCAGCTCTGTAGGGTGATACTTTTAGCCATCCAAACAAAAGTGTATGTGGAGGAAAAACACAGAGCTAGGGACGGATACATTTTCTTCATGGTGACAATTGCAAACTTCAAACTAAAGGTTTAGTAAAGCTGCCACATTAGCAATTTCTGGTGAACAAGCTTCTTGCATATTTACCACAGTTTACCCTGAAGATGCACTCTCTCCAAATATACTAAATACACTCATTCAATCTGCAAATGAAGAATGGGCCTTGAACAACCTGTCCAAATCTGGGCCCATGTGCAATTCAGACTACTTAGAAAAAAGTGCCATAAGGAAATGCTAAAAGGAACCTTTTAAATGAAGTCACTATGACAGCATTGGAACCTGGGTTTGTTTTTAGTCTGCATCACTTAAAAAAATGAGCAGAAGACCCGAATGATGACACTGACAGCATTATATAGACTAAGGAGAAGGGCCTGGATTGCACTCCCAGGCAAAATTCTAATATCAGATCAGCAAAGATTTAAATTTCTTTATTCTATATTAAGGCACTCTCACAGATGTTGATAAGAATCCTGCATTCGTCCTGCTGGATTATCAGAATATTAGGATCAAATTCTGCTGCATGGGAACAGAAAGCACAACGTTACCCAGAATTTTTCTCCCCAGACTTTGAATATTAAAAGAGCCCAAGTAAAAGAAAGCAACATTCATAAGCTCAAAACCACAAATAATTAAATATTTTGTTTTCTAACCAAGCCAAGTTGTTTGCAAGCCCTTAAACAATAAGTTACAAGTGTGATTTGTTTTCTCCATTGACTATATGAAAGCACCCATGGGTTCACAAGTCAGAACTTGTTTGTTTTAAAACAAGCTGGCTTGCTATGCCAGGAGGGTTTTTCCTTAGTTCTTGCTGTTCTTTTCAGAATCTTGTAAACCTAGTCAATTTATTGAAATGTCAGTTTCTATAAGTATTCCTCTCCAGCAAAGCCTCTAAATTAACACATGCTGTAATTCCTCTATGGAAGAAAGCTAAGAGATGGATTCTGCCACTCTTACCCACATTGAATGGGATCTTACTTAATGAGCGGATCCTTTGATTCCAATGAGTCTAGTAAAGTTCTACTCAATGCGTGCAAGAATCTCAGAATCTGACTAATCTACTGCACCTTCATTTAGGTCCCAGTTTCAAAAAAGTGGCCATTGGAAGTCCATAGGAGTTGGATAGGGTGACCAGATGTCCCGATTTTGGGGTCTCTCTCTTATGTAGGCTCCTATTACCCCCCACCCTGAGTCAATTTTTCACATTTGCTCTCTAGTCACCCTAGAGTTTGATGCCTCACTCATGGGTGTCTTTGAAAATCCATTCCACTTTCCCACTCCCTACGAGAATATGGTCAGTTATAAGAATTACTTTCAGGCTAAAAAAATAATAACTAAACCATTATTTTGATCAATGTGAACTAACCTGCCCCTCTTTAAAACTCACGGAAAAGCCCACACCTTTTTTTGGTTATATACAATTTTAAACTAGCGTGATCTCTTACTTAGAAATTTAACCAAAGAGGAAAAAATATTAACATTTTTCTTTTGGGCAAGTGCTACAAACCCATTGAAAAAGTGGCATTTGAAAAGACAATGCTGAACAAAACATGAGCTTTGCCTCAGAAATGAAACACCCTACAGTCGTTAGGCACAAGAATCAGAAATGGACATTACATTACAAAAGGCAACAACAAGAGTATTTATTGGCATGTTTAAGCAGCATCTGAATCCTTCCTACTGTACCACTGCTGCTATTTGATATGTGTAGATTCAATGTTGAACCATTTGCCCAGCGTAGGAAAGTACTGAACTCTGTGCCTACTGTGGAACAGGAGATTTGTTTTAAAGATACCCTGGTTTACACCAGATAAAGATCAACTAGCATTTCATTTGACTGAATCTGCAATAGAATACTTTGCCCTGTTTGACTCTCTCCTGTACCAAAGCTATAGATCGATTACTATTTCCCCCCTTTCTTATGTAAACATTTGTGTTTGGGAAGGCATGTGACTTGCTTACAAAGCAATGCATAATGTTCCAGATTGTCTATAGGAGATAGTGTAACTCAGGAATACAGTGAACACCGTTTCATTCACATCGTACTTTTTGGCACATTTCAAATGAAAAAAAAAAAAAAGAGGAAAATAAATTAGCTATCAACATGAAACATCCAGGGCAAAACTCTAGGCAAACAGCTGGTTTGTATTTAGAATTCAGGACTTGACTGGATTTCAAGTCAAACCAAGCCACTGACCCAAACCTTTTTTCTTCTTGCCAGCTGACTCCCACAGATACCCATATTTAGAAGCCAGTAATTGCCCTATATTTTGGCATTTAACGGAAATTCAGGTAATAAGAAGCTCTCTCAAACTATTAAGATTTATCTGTTGTTTCATTTTGCTTCTTTATTTTTTAAGGTTCTTTTCAAATATGAATTTAGGTTCAATCCCACAGATTAAGTTGGGGCACTTTGTTTTGAAAATTCCTGGTTCGAAGTAACAAAACAAAAACAAAAACTGTTTACATCCTTCAAGACGTGATGTGTGAATATGATTATTTCAAGCACAGGAACTGGAATTCCTGGAATACCGGCCTGAATACTAGCAACATTTTGTAATGCTTAGAAATTAATGTGTTTTGCAGAGCTGATATGTAATTCTTTTTCCTTTGGAAAGGGAATACAAATGAAAGGAGAGAGAAAGTGAGTGAAAAGGCTCATCTCCTCTGGAGACTACGATTTACAATGTTGGGAATTGCTAATATCATCTTTGGATATATTCCATAATGTGTAACCAATCAAAAAACAAAATCGAAGGAGGTGCAGGTAGCCAGAAAGAGATAAGAATGTGGAATAAGTTCATTCAAGAATACAAACTATTAGTCTGAATAGTCTAACATGGAACCACATTAGTCTAAGCTCATTCAAGAATATAAACTATTAGTCAACATGGAACCACACTCCCTTTGGTGATAATATCCTGCAATCTGTATGGACAGCTTCTCTCAAAGGCACCAGGAATTGGTGCATGTGGAAATATGCAGTGTTACAGATAAGACAAAACAAGTCTCCTGTACACTTACAAGTATGGGGGGCGGGGAAAGGGGGAATAAAAAGAGAGCAGGAGAAGAATGCACTTTGCTGATCTTTTCCATACAAGGAATTATATATACTTTCTGGGTGAAATTTTCAAAAATACTTAGTCAATGGGAACAGAATTAGCCAAAGCCACATGCTTTTCAAAAGTCCCACCATCTATCTTTGGTGAACATGTATAACTTTGTTCAATGGCAAAGGAGTTACACATGCAAATCCAGGGAATGCATGCTGCCAACCAAATATGCATATTGCTGAAATCTATTCAACTACTTTTTATTACATGTGCTTTGGGTTTTTATGTTTTCACATTACTTCTTCATTTTGGGTGTACAGGTATGGCCGAATCCTCATGCCAACAACCCTCAATCTGAGAAACAGATAGGCATTGCACCTCCACGTCTGAGGAGCAGAATGGCTGCAGCTGGAAACTGCTTCTGTACTGTATCCCTTACTCTATCACCAACAGAAGCTGGGTCACAAACAATTAATTTGTTCAAGATGGGATATTACATATCGTGGCTATTGCTCACGCTAGTGTAATTTGTGTGTGTGTGTGGGGGGGGAATTCCAGATTTTGCTGATGGGAAAAGAAATATTTCTCTTATAGTAGTGCTGTTGGGTAGGTTTGGAATGTTAAAAGTAATCCCAGAAAATTAATTGGTGGATGGAGTGCAAGAGCGGAAATCAAAGGCTTATGATAAATGGCATCAAAAGTTAATCACATGGAAAATATATAAATATCTATTACATTCAGATGGTGAAGCCTTTAAGTGCTTTGGGGATTTCTTTGGGTATCAGGTCCTACAGTATATCAATAATAGCATCTTTATTTTTATACCAATTGCTCATATTTCATAACAGTGGGAGAAGTTAAAGAAAAACATAATTTGTTTCTTTCAATTGTTTTATTTTTCCTGCTGTCTTTTTTGTTTGTTTGTTTGTTTTGTTTTGTTTTTTAAAGTAGGGGTGACTGGTTATTTTTCCAAGAGAGGAGTGATTTGGTAAACAGTGCAAACATTTTGTTGTTGAAGAAATTTCTTTGAAAAAAAGACAGTAATTTCCATTGAATAGAGATTTAAGTCCATTCCAGCTGTAGCCACATGATCAGCATCTCCCATTTTTGGCCTTTTGGACAAGAACACCTGGTAAGACTATTTTAGGGGTGTGGGGAGACAGGGGAAAGCTTGTGTGGATATTGTGTTTCATTTTAGTGTGATAGCAGTTCATTTTATGTTTGACAATTTTTTAAAAAAGATTTGTGGTCAGATGATAAATGAGAAAAACACAGACAATAAGTATGAGCATATGGTAGGCACAAATAGGATTGAAATGACAGAGCGATCATGGAGGTCAAATTATAAGGGACCGATTTAAAATAATTATGAGTTTTAACAGTGTTATCATTAAAAATAAAAACATGTCTGGACAGATTTACTTGAAAGTGTTTATTTCATAATACTGAGCCAAAGGAGTATAGGAAATAGCTGTAGGCCTACAGTTAAGAGAACCAGTTATTTAATACTTAGATAGGAATGTTATGTTGTATTGTTTCAGAGTAGCAGCCGCGTTAGTCTGTATTCGCAAAAAGAAAAGGAGTACTTGTGGCACCTTAGAGACTAACAAATTTATTTGAGCATAAGCTTTCGTGAGCTACAGCTCACTTCATCGGATGCATTTGGTGGAAAATACAGAGGGGAGATTGATATACACACACAGAGGACATGAAACAATGGGTTTAACATACACACTGTAAGGAGAGTGATCACTTAAGATAAGCCATCACCAGCAGCGGGGGGGGAAAAGGAGGAAAACCTTTCATGGTGACAAGTAAGGTAGGCTATTTCCAGCAGTTAACAAGAATATCTGAGGAACAGTGGGGGGTGGGGTGGGGTGGGGTGGAGAAATAACATGGGGAAATAGTTTTACTTTGTGTAATGACTCATCCATTCCCAGTCTCTATTCAAGCCTAAGTTAATTGTATCCAGTTTGCAAATTAATTCCAATTCAGCACTCTCTCGTTGGAGTCTGTTTTTGAAGCTTTTTTGTTGAAGGATAGCCACCCTCAGGTCTGTAATCGAGTGACCGGAGAGATTGAAGTGTTCTCCAACTGGTTTTTGGATGTTATAATTCTTGACGTCTGATTTGTGTCCATTTATTCTGCGGGTACCCATCGCAGTGCCGTTGATTTGAAGGTATACATTGTCCCCAAATGTGAAATAGTTATGGGTACCCTCATGGCCCCACAGTATGCCAACATTTTTATGGCTGACTTAGAACAACGCTTCCTCAGCTCTCGTCCCCTAATGCACCTACTCTACTTGTGCTACATTGATGACATCTTCATCATCTGGACCCATGGAAAAGAAGCCCTTGAGGAATTCCACCATGATTTTAACAATTTCCATCCCACCATCAACCTCAGCCTGGACCAGTCCACACAAGAGATCCACTTCCTGGACACTACAGTGCTAATATGCGATGGTCATATAAACACCACCCTATATCGGAAACCTACTGACCGCTGTTCCTACCTACATGCCTCTAGCTTTCATCCAGATCATACCACACGATCCATTGTCTACAGCCAAGCTCTACGATATAACTGCATTTGCTCCAACCCCTCAGACAGAGACAAACACCTACAAGATCTCTATCATGCATTCTTACAACTACAATACCCACCTGCTGAAGTGAAGAAACAAATTGACAGAGCCAGAAGAGTACCCAGAAGTCACCTACTACAGGACAGGCCCAACAAAGAAAACAACAGAACGCCACTAGCCATCACCTTCAGCCCCCAACTAAAACCTCTCCAACGCATCATCAAGGATCTACAACCTATCCTGAAGGACGACCCATCATGCTCACAGATCTTGGGAGACAGACCAGTCCTTGCTTACAGACAGCCCCCTAACCTGAAGCAAATACTCACCAGCAACCACACACCACACAACAGAACCACTAACCCAGGAACCTATCCTTGCAACAAAGCCCGTTGCCAACTCTGTCCACATATCTAATCAGGGGATACCATCATAGGGCCTAATCACATCAGCCACACTATCAGAGGCTCCTTCACCTGTGCATCTATCAATATGATATATGCCATCATGTGCCAGCAATGCCCCTCTGCCATGTACATTGGTCAAACTGGACAGTCTCTATGTAAAAGAATGAGTGGACACAAATCAGACATCAAGAATTATAACATTCAAAAACCAGTTGGAGAACACTTCAAACTCTCTGGTCACTCAATTACAGACCTGAGAGTGGCTATTCTTCAACAAAAAAATTTCAAAAACAGACTCCAACGAGAGACTGCTGAATTGGAATTAATTTGCAAACTGGATACAATTAACTTAGGCTTGAATAGAGACTGGGAATGGATGAGTGATTACACAAAGTAAAACTATTTCCCCATGTTATTTCTCCCCCCCCACCCCACCCCCCACTGTTCCTCAGATATTCTTGTTAACTGCTGGAAATAGCCTACCTTGCTTGTCACCATGAAAGGTTTTCCTCCTTCCCCCCCCTGCTGCTGGTGATGGCTTATCTTAAGTGATCACTCTCCTTACAGTGTGTATGATAAACCCATTGTTTCATGTTCTCTGCATGTGTGTGTGTATATCAATCTCCCCTCTGTATTTTCCACCAAATGCATCCAATGAAGTGAGCTGTAGCTCACAAAAGCTTATGCTCAAATAAATTTGTTAGTCTCTAAGGTGCCACAAGTACTCCTTTTCATGTTATATTGTGTCAGTGTTACAGATGAAATCAAACAAAATATAGGATCCTATCGGTAAGTTAGTGTAAACAAACACTATCAAATACATTAATTACATATGGCTGAGTATTTGACACTAGAGAGAGCAAGGCCAACCTTTTTGAACTTAGATGCCTAGTTATCGACAGCCCTGTCCATTCTTTAGGCAGCTAAGAATCTGATCTAGATTTCAGAAGTGCCAATGACAACTCCCATCGCTGAGCACCCTCTACTCCCATTTTCAACATCTTTATAAACCAAGACAATTATTTAGGTACCTATGACCCACCCCTCTTCTGCAACCTACTGTTAGGGTTGCCAGGTGTCTGGTTTTCGACTGGAACACCTGGTCGAAAAGGGACTCAGGCCATTAAAAAAATCTTGTTGACCTGGGGGTGGCAGGCTCCGTACCCGACTCCATGCAGCTCCTGAAAGTGGCAACATGGGTCTCGGTTCCTAGGCATGGCCACATGGGGTCCACACACTGCCCCTACCTGCAGGTGCTGCCCCCACAGCTCCCAGTGTGTGTCTACCTGTGGAGGCAGAGTGCACCGCACTCCACAGAGCTGCCTGGCTACCCCTCTACCTAGGAGCTGAGAGACATGTCGCCACTTCTGGGGAGCCCTCCGAGGTAAGTGCTGCCCGGAGTCCATACTCCAAACCCCTTCTGCACCCCAACCTCCTGCCCCATCCCGGAGCCCCCTCCTTCATCCTGAACCTCTCATTTCTGGCCCCACTCTGGAACCCCCATCCCCAGCCCCTCCCACACCCACTCCCTGATTCAGCCTGGAACCCCCTCCCATGCTCCAAACCCCTTGGCTCCAGCTCCCAACCCAGAGCCCCCTCCTGTACCCCAACCCCCTGACCCAGCCCAGACCCCCCTCCCGCACCCTGAACCACTCATTTCTGGCCCACCCTGGAGCCTGCACCCCAGCTGGAGCAGTCACCCCCTCCTGTACCCCGATCTCAGCCCCATGGAAATGAATGAGGGAGGTTGGGGGGAAGTGAGTGACAGAGGAATGGGGGGATGGAGTGAGCAGGAGTGCGGGCCTCAGGAAAAGGGTGGGGCCTTGGAGAAGAGACAGGGCAGGTGGCGGGGCAGGGGTGTTCAGTTGTGTGATTAAAAAGTTGGCAACCCTACCCAACATGTATGTGGGAAGAACCCACCCCAAACTGTCCTGGTTACACAAGGTGGCTCTGCTTGCAGGAGTAGGCCTAAATAAGCATTTAGGAGTCTAACAGGCATCCAAGTTTGAACCCTTGGGCCTAAGCTTTTTGTTTTTCAGAGAACAGTGAGAGAGTTTCTTTCACTCACTTTATGTGATTCGTGCACTTGTCTTTTCCAAAGTTTTTTCTCATGTTGGTGCTGGTTTGGCTCATTTAGGGCTTTCAGATTGTTTTCTACTTGATCTGTCACTTGCTGGAAGACTCCCCTTCCCCTCTACCTGTGCTGATGAATACCAATTCGGGGTCGTTGACATGGAAGAGTGATGCCAAAAAACTTTGCCATAAACAGAAAACAGCCACATAAACATTGTAAGACTCAGAGGGCCACGTTTCTGTGGAGAAGGCCCTCAAGATCAATTTTACAATTCTAATGAGTATTCAACAAAGAGGCAAATCTGTGACCCAGAGGCTAGGCTGTGGCTCACTGCTTTAACAGAGAGATCAATGCAAAACACATCTGGAGCCAGGGAGTCATTCACTACATTAAAACAAGTAGTTTCAGGCTACTTTAATTTTTACATCTGCAACTGCAAAAAAAACCCATATGATTCACCAGCTGCTGTATTAGATTGATAGAGCCAGGGAAAACCTAACTATTTTTAAGCACTATTTATTTTCAAATAATCGCACTAAATTGCAAGTGGCTCTGTCAATTAAACATTATTTAGGATACTTTTTTTCTGATATGTCACAATCAGCTTCAGAGCTTTATCTGTGAAAATTCACATGTGGTCGCTACCGTCTGTGTAACAAATTGTGAATTTCTGCTTCTTTCAATCTTCTACTATCTAGCCTTAAGAGAATTACAATCTTTCGCCCAGCTAGAAGATACATGAGAAATGCTGTCTGCCTGTGTAACAACATTCAACTACATTGGACTATTATTATTCCATCATTCTTTGCAGAAACACGGAGAAGAGAAGCCAGATTCAAACTGCCCAGCAGATGCTCTAGTCACCTACTACAGGACAGGCCCAACAAAGAAAATAACAGAACGCCACTAGCCATCACCTTCAGCCCCCAACTAAAACCTCTCCAACGCATTATCAAGGATCTGTAACCTATCCTGAAGGACGACCCATCACTCTCACAGATCTTGGGAGACAGGCCAGTCCTTGCTTACAGACAGCCTCCCAATCTGAAGGAAATACTCACCAGCAACCACACACCACACAACAAAACCACTAACCCAGGAACCTATCCTTGCAACAAAGCCCGTTGCCAACTCTGTCCACATATCTATTCAGGGGACACCATCATAGGGCCTAATCACATCAGCCACACTATCAGAGGCTCCTTCACCTGCACATCTATCAATGTGATATATGCCATCATGTGCCAGCAATGCCCCTCTGCCATGTACATTGGTCAAACTGGACAGACTCTACGTAAAAGAATGAATGGACACAAATCAGACGTCAAGAATTATAACATTCAAAAACCAGTTGGAGAACACTTCAATCTCTCTGGTCACTCGATTACAGACCTAAGAGTGGCTATCCTTCAACAAAAAAGCTTCAAAAACAGACTCCAACGAGAGACTGCTGAATTGGAATTAATTTGCAAACTGGATACAATTAATTTAGGCTTGAATAGAGACTGGGAATGGATGAGTCATTACACAAAGTAAAACTATTTCCCCATGTTGTTTCTCCCCCCCCCCCCCGTCCCCCACTGTTCCTCAGATATTCTTGTTAACTGCTGGAAATAGCCTACCTTGCTTGTCACCATGAAAGGTTTTCCTCCTCCCTCCCCCCCCCCCCCCGCTGCTGGTGATGGCTTATCTTAAGTGATCACTCTCCTTACAGTGTGTATGATAAACCCATTGTTTCATGTTCTCTGTGTGTGTATATCAATCTCCGCTCTGTATTTTCCACCAAATGCATCCGATGAAGTGAGCTGTAGCTCACGAAAGCTTATGCTCAAATAAATTTGTTAGTCTCTAAGGTGCCACAAGTACTCCTTTTCTTTTTAGGGAAACATAGGTTGCTTCACCTCTTTGCTATGCCATACAGAGAGTACAGATTCCCCCACATATACTTTGCGGGGAGAGGGGGGATCAGGGGGGATGAAGTGCCAAACTTATCAGGGTCCTAACTTTATTCTGAAATTTACAAATACTTATAGTGGATGTTGAGCTCCCAATGATCTGATTATGACTTTGTGGCATGCAGGGCATGAACCCCCATGTATAGATTTTCCAATTTAAAAACATATTTCAGAGATCAATTCTAATTTTATTAGTTGTCAGTATCATCTTGTCCAGGCTATTGTTTTGTGAAACAGTATCGTAGATGGCAATGCTGACAGACTAGACACAGCTTGTTTATTTGCTTGAGAGCATTGCCTATAATTTTCTTTCATGTCTTCCAGGACTAGTGACTCTGCTATACTTAATGCTGTGAATAATTTCATAAAAGCAGCATCGCTTTCAACAAGAGGTTAGAGGCAGGCAAGAAGAATGCTAGAGTAAATGGAGTGACAATTATTCATACCAAGAGGCAAATTATATCCTTTTTGTGTAATTTATAGCATGATAGTGGGGATTACCTCCCTCCCTATGAAGCAGGATTAGAGTCGGGATCTTGTTTTGGAAATTGTTCTCGTTCACTGTATGCAGGCACACTTGTGGCAATCCATACTTTCAGAATGAAAATAAGAACAGGTCATTTAGAAGATGACGTAGCAAAGGAGAATTTCAGGAAGGGGGAAATATAGGGATGCATAGTCCTAAAATTAGCCACATTCCTGGCCTGAAGATGACGAACGTACAGGGTCTGATTTTTCAAAGAATCAGATGTTCAAATGTGCATGTGTCTGTTAATGTACAGACAATTACTCTTGCAAACCAGATGTTTTCATACACAGGTGACCAGTTATGTATCTAGATACCATTTCCTTACTCATCATGTAATACTTACATTTGGCTGTGCCCAAAGGCTCCAGTCAAAATCAGGACCAGTCACCACACAAACATAGCAGTAGACAGTTATTCCCTCAAAGAGTGTAAACATCTAGGAAGGAACTGAAACACAAGGAGTTTGCCTTGTCCAAGATCACAGCACATCAGTGCCACACCTGAGAACAGAATCTAGATCTCCCAACTCTGCCAAAATGTTCTACTCCAGAAGCTCATGCTGAATCCTGATAATTGGTGGCATAGGTGTATGCAGATGCTTTCATGTGCATGGTTTAAAAACCAGATCAATAATTAACAATACTTGCTTTCCCACAGTTGTGTTTTGGCTTCCACAGCATCTCAATATTTTGTGCCAAATTTTCCATTCTTTGATTTTATTTTTTTTTTTGGTATTCATTCCAGTTTGCATTGATTGTGAAGATCTTAAACATACAAATGACAATTTCAATTCTTATTAAACTTTGAGTCTTGGAAAACAAACAAACAAACAAATCAGACCAACATAAGCCAGCTTGTGAGCAAGGAACAAGCCACTGGGCTCCACTTCTGCACTGCAGGGCTGGGGATGGAAACTAAAGAGCCTGTCCACATGCACACACAATTTTTGTGCAATTAAGCCAGTTACATTGGAGATGTACCCCCAAAGAATCACCAAGCCAACCCTTCCCAAAAACCTAAAGCTGGCCCTGTGACACAATACTGATTGAAAGGAGTCAGTTACTTTGCTGGCAAAATGGCAGCATAAAAATGTTTCAGAGAACAGCTCCCCAAATGCTAAAGCCATCTTCCACAACTGTAATGCAACACAGCTAATGGCCACCCACCTCTGCACATGCGCCTTTCCAAAGCCAAGTCACCTCTTTGTTAAGCAACTCTCCTGGCAAAAAGTGAGGGATAGACAGCATGGGAGGATCAAGTTTTCCAATTGGTGTCATATTGGAGAGCCTCAATGAATGGTGAAGCAAAGGCCTCCTGATGCTGCCCTTTATACAGTCCTTGTGAACTCTGTTGGCCAAGCACAGTCAGGCTTCACCCAAGTGAACAGCATTTCTACCTTTTTTTTAAAGGGGTCAAATAGTGAACAAATACTATATATGAAAATACTGTTTCCCAGTTAGAAGGTAGCAAGTATTAATTGATAGCAACAGAGTTGTTTTGATCTGGCTTCCTTCTCTCCTCTAATAAGTTATCTCTACTGACATGCCTATGCAGTTCTCCCATTTTACTGAGCACAAAATACCATAAATAAAGGTTGTGTGTGTGTGTGCGCGCGCATGCGTGTGTGTATTAAAGAAAGCTTGCTATTAGACCCATATTTTGTATACAGAATATACATAATAGCAGCTACGGAGTCAGTCTGTGATAGCTTGGCATTATCAGGGAGCCCAGGTCTACACTAGAAAATTAGGTCAACCTAACTGTGCTCAGGAGTGTGAAAAATCCACATCGCTGAGTGACGCAGTTAAGCCATCCTAAGTCCCTGTGTAGACATCACTAGGTTGACTGAAGAATTTTTCCATTGCCTAGCTACTGCCCGTTGGGGCGGTGGACTACCTATGCCGAGAGGAGAATCCCTCCCATCGGTGCAGATAGCCCCGAAGAGTGTAGCAAAAAGTCAAAACTATTAAGACACTCTAAATCGCTCCTCCCTTTCCCCTCAGTTCACTGAGTGGCAGGTAACTGGGAGGATATTGCTTTACAGTAGAGGAATTTCAATTCAGGAAACTCACAAAGTCACTTCATTTCAAAATCTCCAGCATTGTTGGTGCAAGATGATCATTGCTGGTGTGTAGGAAGGGGAGTCCAATCACTCCTCCGGCTAATGCCTCCAGAACCAAACTGCAGAAGTAACAACACTTGCAGTGTAGTCATCTCTGAAAGGATCAAGAGAATGCTCTTCCGCTGCATTTGTATCTTCGGTATTATGAGATTACATTGTTCTAGACTACATCAACCTCCACTTGAGTTAATTACCATTATTTGTTTAGCATCAGTGATGCATTCAGCATGGTACAGAGACAAAGATGCAGACAGTCCTTTGCCAAGAAGAGATTACAATTAGAGCAAATTGATATTTTTCATTAAAAATATTAATCAAAGTTTTGAAAAAACCTTCACATTTCATGAAAAAGTGCTCATTATTTTACATCTACTTCTATCTCCAAATTTAAAAAAAGACAGATGTAGAAAAAATAAAATGTACTATGAAGCCCAGAAGAGTGAATAGGTTATATTTGGATTTCGTGTGGGGAGAGAGGAGGTGTTAATTACAATTAAGAAAATTAGGACCTGATTTTCCACTTGGGTGTGACTAGGCCTCCATTTTTGCACCCACAATTGTTTGTGGACTCAGTTCATCTCTCCCCTCAACATCCTGCTTCATGGTATAAATGCTAGAACTCTCCATTATTTGCACCTTAATTCTCAAGAAGGGCATTACAGGTACTCTTTATGGCATGCATTAACCTCTGAGACATGAACTGCAGCAAGTCGGTGGCCTCAATACAGTTCCAAGCAGACAGATGTTCATACACAATTGGCACTAATTTGCAACCTTGTGGTGGCAGCAAGGTCAAGGATTAAATGAGCACGAACTCAAGGGGTGGCTCCTGCAGCTCTGGGTTGGCCGTGCTGAATGGGGAAGCTGACTGCCACAGCCCATGCAGTTCCTGTTCTCAGAACAGGAACATGCTGGAAAAGGTGCTTAGCTTCTCTTGCAGGGTTTTCTTCTTTATTCAGTAGGCAGGAATGCTGCCTTTCCAAAAGATGATTTGAGGAGGGCTGAAACACAGATATCTTCCTCCCCACCACAAATAACAGTATTGAATAAAGTCTGCAATGCTTCAAGGGAGGAAGTGGGCAGGTAAGGACTGTGGATGATGAAAAGACAGCTGGAACACCCCTTTCAGAGAGTGAAAAAGCACACAAGAGCAAGCACATGTGCTGCTGTGTCATTCTGCTACAATGGGCAAAGAGGGGAATGTCCAGTCCTTTGTGGCTGCAAAATTCTGCCTGATGCAGAAGTGGCAGGGAGCGGTATAATAAGGAAATAATAATAATCCAGATGAAGCTTGAATGACCCTCCTCACTGGAGAGAGAGGAAAGAAAGAACAATTTTAAAGGCCAGATCCTCAGCTATGATCCCTGTGCACCTCTCTGTCTTAGAAGAGGTATTGGGTCATGCCTGGATGGAAGGGGATGTGGTTGGGGCACTATTTCAATCTACCAATCCCCAATTGAAGAATCTGCCAGTCTGACTTGAAGAAGAGCTCTGTGCAAACTCAAAACTTCTCTCTCTCTCACCAACAGATGTTAGTCCATTAAAAGATATTACCCCATCCCCCTTGTTTCTCTGATCCCCAACTACTCTAATTTATGCTGGGGTTGAACAGACAGTCTCAGGGATTCTGGAAGCACATGGGGGTGCACAATCCTCTTTGGTCTCCCCACTCCACATCCCATGCTAACTACAGCTCAGCCAGACCCAGCAATGGGGTATCAAGTGTGATCCATAATAGCTCATCATTCCCAACCAGGAGGAGAAGTTACTGACAAAACTATCCCAACTTTATCTCAAACAGCAGGAGGAGAACAGACGGAGACAATAAAAATCACTAAAATATTTGAAAAATGAAAAAAAAAAACCCACTGAGCACAAAAAAATTCCACTGTGTCATGCTTTTAAATCAAACCAAAATATTGGCAAAGTGCCTCCCTGGGGAAGGCAGTTTGCCGGAATGTTCCCTTGGGCAGCTAATATCCCACACACAATGGGCAATAGAAACAAAGCCCAAATATCTGACAGTTTGCTTTTAAAAATATTGTTACCATATTTAAAAAAAAACATGATTTTATTCTTTCATACAGCAACCATTAAAACATTCCTCATTTCCACAAGCGACCACTGTAACAGCTTCTCTTCATGGGCCTTCTGTTGTAGTGTATGTATTTACATAAGTCTGTGTAAATCCAAAGAATTCCTCCAGTCACTGAAGTTCTATGCCAGGTGCTTGTAAGGATTAACCTTGCAAAGACTTGAACAGATTGGGGAGGGGGTTGTCTACAAATTGCTTTCAAATCCAGTTCTTAGAGTGGATGATAACTGATATGGTTGGAGAGAATTAAAGAAAAGTCTCTCTCGTGTGTCCATATTTGAGCATTTCTATATGATCGTTTCCTGTTTTACACTGGAGCACAGCTTAAGCCAAGGGGTTAAGATGTGACAGTTCTTCATGACATAATGTTGTAAAAAGGATCCTTTTTGTTGAGGAAAGCAGGCAGAGGTTATGTTTTTCCAATATTACCACGAGTGATATCATACTGAAAAGCCTGATTTGTTCCTTGCTATCAGTAATTGATAAGGTCATGGAAAATGTGAGGCAAAGAAACAGATTCGGGAATTTTTTTTCATACTATGGCTGGAAAGCCTTCTGTCTAAGAGTGCACACTCCCTCTGGACTGAGCCTTTGCAAGTTTTCTCACAAACTGATTCTGCTGACTAGAAATTGATTAATGAGTTCAGACACGCAAGTTGTCACTAGAAAATAGCCACTGAGATGCTGGTCAGTTATCACTTGCCTCAGGGTCACGGAAGACTGTGGGCCAGCTTAGCTGAAAAGACAGCAGCCTTCATTTGTCTTCTCACTAACTTCATTTCAGCTGTGCCTGCTGGTGTTGGTGCCGTTAAGGATCTGCCACCATTTTTATGATTAACCCAGATTTAGAGGGCTTTCTGAAGAGGCTACAAAAAATCCTTTGGGCTAAAATTAATTAGGCCCGATTCTCCATTGCCTTGCAGCTTGGAGAGTCATTTGACACTTGTGTGGAATGAGGACAAAGTCAAAAATCGGGTTGCATGTTACACCCACTGGTGATGTCATTGCAATGCCGGTACTAAACACTCTTCTCTGTCAGCGTTATAAAAGCCACCATTTCTGCAGGAGGGTGCACGGTGTGGTATCAGCAGCTGGTGTAGGAAGGCATAGCTCCATTTCATTTCAATGGGGATATCCTGATTTATGCTAGCTGAAAATCTGGCCCTGTATCTGGTTTTAGGTTTACACAAGATAAGTAGTCATATTTAAGTACCTCACTTAAGTGGAGATCCAGTGCACTTCATGGAACCCCTACTCCCCCCACTGAAGAAGTGTGCTTCTGCTGGGGAGCAGTCAGCTGGCTTCTCATGTTTGAGAACTGCTTACCTACCTGCCACGTGATACATGTCTCTGACTCGGTAGGTAGGTGTGTAACCGAAGCAACAGAGAGGCCACACACCAGACAGAACTCTCCTGCTTTGTGATGACTGCCTTCTTGGCTGAAGCACCAGAGACACAATCAGGCACTTTAGAGCTAAAGCCATGAATCTCCAGGGTTGAATTCAAGACCCAGGCTCCTGACTGGCAGCATAACATCCTCTGTGAACTAGATATTGAAGGGATGCATTGGCATACACTGACCACGAATTCTCCAGAAAAGGAGATAAGGGTAAGCACTCTGCTTTCCCTGTTGAACTGTTCACTAGACTATATCATATGAGGAGAGGCTGAGGGAGCTGGGATTGTTTAGTCTGCAGAAGAGAAGAATGAGGGGGGATTTGATAGCTGCTTTCAACTACCTGAAAGGGGGTTTCAAAGAGGATGGCTCTAGACTGTTCTCAATGGTAGCAGATGACAGAACGAGGAGTAATGGTCTCAAGTTGCAATGGGGGAGGTTTAGATTGGATATTAGGAAAAACTTTTTCACTAAGAGGGTGGTGAAACACTGGAATGCGTTACCTAGGGAGGTGGTAGAATCTCCTTCCTTAGAGGTTTTTAAGGTCAGGCTTGACAAAGCCCTGGCTAGGATGATTTAACTGGGACTTGGTCCTGCTTTGAGCAGGGGGTTGGACTAGATGACCTTCTGGGGTCCCTTCCAACCCTGATATTCTATGATTCTATGATTCTATGATATAACCTGGTTTCTGTCCCCAGAAAGTTAAGGAATTGAGGGCATAGATGTGAAATCAGTGACAGCCAGGCGGGGAAAGGGGAGGGACTGAGCACAAACAGAAACCTCTTTTCCCTTAGGACAGTGAGGGGCTTCTGATGTTAGGGTATCGTGAGTACATTTAGTGCAGTCTGCCAAAAGATACTAGATTGTCAATCCTGGAGAACAAAATTCTCTGTCAACAAACATTCAGCCTGGGCAGTGGAATCTACCCCTCACTTGTCAATCTGCCTCAGTCCTGACTGAGAGTTAGTACCTGTAGGCGTAAGAAAAATACAAGCAGTGTCCCTGCCAATTCAATCCCTGTCCTCTGGGGGCCAATTAGTGTAGTTAGTACAGTGGTAGGTTGTAAAGTGGACGCTTGTCTTCTAGGAACTGGATTAAGACCATCAAATTATTGTTATGAAAGCCATTAGCCAGCCATCAGGTAGAAACAGCTATCCTTGGCTGGATTCAAACTGGCATCTTCAAGATGAAAGGCACCATATCCAGTTACCAGTCATTGAGCCCCACTACTACTACTGTTTACATTCTGATTTGAATGTATTAAAGCTAGGCCATGGAAAGAGAAAGTTGAAATTTCATCCTCAAACCACTCTCTGGTGCACAGTCTGTAATCTTTGTAAAAAATACCAAGCTAAACAGGGCACTGAAAACAGAGGCTAACAAAAAAGTCGTAAAAAGAAAAGGAGTACTTGTGTCACCTTAGAGATGAACAAATTTATTTTGAGCATAAGCTTTCGTGAGCTACAGCTCTCTTCATCGGATGCATTCGGTGGAAAATACAGTGGGGAGATTTATTATAACTGATTATAAAATAACTGTATTTTCCACCGAATGCATCCGATGAAGTGAGCTGTAGCTCACGAAAGCTTATGCTCAAAATAAATTTGTTAGTCTCTAAGGTGCCACAAGTACTCCTTTTCTTTTTGCGAATACAGACTAACACGGCTGCTACTCTGAAAAAAGTCATAATTTTCAATTTCAGTAGCATCATTCCTACATTCTTTCAGTCAGTATCTGGTTCAATAAAGTATTGGACATATTATATTGCTACCCAGACACTGGTAAATACTTTTGTTGAGTTTACTATCACAAAGCCTACTTTCCCTTGATTACCTTTGGGAACTGGATTGTTTTGTTGCAGATTGTTTTGGTCTATAGGTTCATCATCATCATACACCATTTACTGTGTACTTCAGGTTTTTTTGTAATTTTATTGTGTCATTTTCCTTTTGTTTCCTACTCAAAAATATATAAAGAAATAAAAACAAAAATAAATAAAATAAAGAGAAAGAAACAAACAAGTTAAATTATGAACCAGATTAAACTAGGGACAAAATTTATCACGATGATGACTTTCCCATGCATGCACACATCATTTATCCATTTAAATTTAAAAGAAAGTAAACTATCAACTCTGTTCACCCATTGATAAATCATGCTCCATATAGCCAAAAAGTAATTTTCTGGTAGCTATTAATGGCATGGTAGTTATTCTAGAACACTGTAGGATCACTTTTGTGGTCAGGGTGATTCTTTTAGGTTTTTTTCCCATGATTTTCTGTTTCACTCAGCTGTTTTCTAATCCATTTATATCATTTTGGATCTGATGCCTACCTAAGATTATGCTAACAGTTCTGTAATTGCAAGCCTAAAATATAAAGTGAAAGTTTTGTGTATTTTTCTTCAGACTTTCTGTTCTTATTCTCTATTTCCTCTGAGGATTCTTTGTTCTTATTCTGTCCTTGATGAGTAGATGTAAATTCTCTAGAGGCTTCTTCAAGCAGAAAAGGTATAACATGAAAATTATTTTATAGGTGTGTATGCAGATTGATTTGGAGATGCATTTCACTCAGTACACAGATGTACAGACATACAACACTTAGTAATGCTCTATCTTTGTGCTTCAAGAACCAGAGCTGAACTATTATTAGCTAATAGTTTAGTCATTAGGACGTGATCCCCAAACCATTGACTTCCAATGGTCTGGGAATGAGGCCCTTAATCACTGGGGCTAGCTATCAAACTCCACTGATTGGGATAAATTGTGCCATCAGATGGGTGCACATTGTTCCCACAGAAGACAGAGTGGGGGGACATGCATATATCTAGGGGCAGAGGATTTGGTACTTTGATGGCTCATACAGTAGCTGTAATTACACATTCCTGAATGAGGTGGCAATTCTTTGACTTCAAACAAAAATGATTTTTGTTTCACGATGTAGGTATTATAAGGAAGGAGCTAACTATTAGAAGGACGCTCTTGTGGTTAAACCACTAGATAAGAGGGCAGAAGATCTGGGTTCAGTTACCAGTTTTGCCATCAACCTCCTGTGTAAGCTTCAGCAACGCAAATGACCTGTTTGTGCCACAATTCCGCATCTGCAAAAATACTTCCTTTTTTTAAAGAGGATAAATCCATTAATCCTTGCGAATGTACCAAGGAGACATGCACCACAGAAAAGCCTCCAAGTCTGCCACTCGCTACTGAACTGGAAATACAATATCCTGCAGCAGAACTGCAGTTTTAGTACCTAGTGCTGCAGCAACTTATAATGCAGAACTGACACAGAAATCAGTGGAAGTTCTGCAGAATGAGGCTCCAATATTGCATTTCATGTGCATGCAAAACTTCAAAGAGAGCAGCTGTGTGAAGGACAAGGGTTACAGTAAAATATTGTTTGTTGCCTACACATCATAGGGTCCTGGTAAAATTCCAGTTTGAGAAACTACAGCACATCCTTTCCACTCAAATCCTCCCACCAATGCCTGAGCTGGCCAAGGTATTCTTTACTTCTCCTAAATTACCATCTAATCTTGCTGTTTCGTAGTAAACTGTTGCCACATGCCACACCAACAATGGCTGAAGTGATTCTTGTTGTATAGAAGCACTTTAGCTTGTATGTTAGTCAAGTGCTTTGGAATCCCTCGGGATGAAAGGTGTTACTATAGATGAATGTTAAATAATATTACAAATATTCAGTTCTTTGTTCTTAATTTCCACTAATTTAGCTTTTACAAGATTTCTTAAGCAGGATTTGTGATGCACTGTGATATAATGCTGTGGACCTCAATGGCATAAGAGAAAACAAGGGAACCAGATCAACCAAATTTTATGGAAGGGCATTCTGGGCTTAGAAGTAGGCAACTTGTTACAAGTAGTAATGGGACACTTTGAGGGATTCTTTGTTAGGCTCCTTCTCTCTCTGGGACAGATGCTAAGAAGGAATCCTCAATCCTGTATCCATTGAAGACAATGGGAGTTTATTCACTAACTTCAGCGGGTGCAGGGTCAGGCCCTCTCTGCACTATGCTTAGACACCTAAGTGACTTCAGTTAAAGCATGCTAACATGCCTAAATCCCACTTCTGAAAATGACTAAAGCACCAAAGGCCAGATTTTTAAAGGTCTTTGGGCTCCTAAAGATGCAATAATGCCTAGGAGCCTGACTCCTATTGAAATCAGTAGGATTTAGGTACCTACATAGCTCTGTAAATCTGGCTCCTATGAGCCTAAGACTCATTGACTTTTAATAAGACTGAGTCTTAAGTGCCTAAATCACTTTCCAAAATGGGATTTAGACTGATAGTTCACTTAAGTGTTCATGAAAAATTTTATTCTTAATGTCCTATAGCCATTTCATGTGCAGGTCTTCAGATTTGTACTGCAAATCTGAACAGTTTAAAAAGATAGTTATAACTTAGTCATGCCAAAAACTTCACATGGAATTAATCATATTCAAAACACATTAACATTTTTGTGACTTTATCTATCTACAAAAATAAAAACAGCCAAGTAAAATTATTTTTGTATGTAAAAAGCAAGTTAGACACTAAATTGAGAAATACATAACAAATGCATATAAAAAATGCAGAATTTATTCAACTGGAGACACCAGTTCCTCCCCACCAGTGATCCCAGCTTAGTATGATAAAAATATGCCATTATAATTTATTATATCTTGGCTATTGTGAATTTAGCATCTCACGTTTTAGAGAGGATACACACACCCAGTTCTCTGGAAATTGGGGATTTGTAGTTATAATGATAGTTAGACAAAGAGCACATAGGCCTGCATAGCTTCTTTGGGATTATTTTCATTAGATGTTATAAGGTCCCTGGGTACGTGTACAATCAGTAACACTTCACAGAGCCTTCCGTCCTAACAAATAATTAGCTAAAATTGAACCAGAGATTTCTTACATGCATGTCATAGGTTTGATATGAATAATGAGGCAAAAGGTTAACAGAGGGTCATAGACAGTTCCCTATCTTCAAGCTTATTTATTTAGTGAAATGAGAAATTGATCACATTATTTTGTACAGAAGAACCTGATTCATTACAATCAGCTCTGAATTGGCAGTTTTGGCTTTAGGCAATTTCAGAACATTACCTATGCTTAAATAGCCAGTGGTAAGGTCATTTTACAACTTGTTATCACCTCTCTGACCCTTTCATGACCCATATCCCCAAAAGGTGAAAGCATGCACGAAAAATGACAAAAGCGTAATTATGATATAACTAACAGTATACGGACAATTAGACAAGCTGGGCTGAACAAAGAGAAGCCCACCAGGTTGATGTACAAGTGACCCTGAATGGTAAAAGGCACCAGGAGTACATTACCCAGTCCAAGGATACCCACATCACAGTTACCTGTAATTCAGCTGCTGGCAAAGTGAGGGTTGTTCTAGTGCTGCCTGCTGTGTTAACTGGCTTTGAAAGGGGTTCTTGTTGTTTTTTTTTTAAATGGAGTCAGGGTGGTAACATCAGGACACTGTGGTGGAGAAGGCTATTGCTTTCCAGACAGGAGTAGGAAGAATTGTCATATTCCTGGAGACATAACAGTTTACAATGTTTTCATCCCCCCTCTCAATTGTTACTCAAAGCCTAGAGTGCCCTAAAGCTTGCCCCTTTTCTTCTCACAGCCCTCTGACTGGGGTACTTGCAGTCCCACCCCTTCGGAGGTAATAAAGTGTCCACTAAAGCAGAAGTCTAATGACCCTTTCCCAGACCTTCAACCCCACCCTAAGCTCAACAGCCCTTGACCCCCTTAAGCCTTTTAAATATATAAATATATATGAACACCTCTCCCCCTTCCTTGGAGGTTAGTAGGGGAACTCAAACCTTCTCCCTCTTGATCCTGGGTCCCAGCCCAGAGATCCTGTATTAAGCAGCTAGGGTCTGTTTCTGCAGGCTTGCTGCTGTTTCCCTGACCCACCTCCTACCTCCAGGCTCAGGCAGTGGCTTCTCTGCTGCCTGGGAGAGAGGAGCACCTCACAGGTTAGGATTTCTTCCTTCAGTTATCTGGGGGGTTCTTGCCCTAAATTCTCTTTTCCTGGGAGTTCTCCTCCCTCCAGGAGGCTTCTCCTTCTAGAAGCAGCCTTTTATCTTAGCTGTTGCTGGTCAGCCATTTAGTCACAGCTGGTTCCCCTGTCAATTAAACCCTCACTGGCTCCTTCCATGTGGGATTCATATACCCCATTCAGCACTCAAGCATGCACCCTTTCCTCTAATATGCAGATTATGTAATGTAATGTAGCCCCTAATGTTAAAAACTAGGTTCCTTTATTCTACATACAGTTCACAGAGGCTTTCATTAAATAGATGTATCTTTGGCCAAAGTCTTTAAGTACAGGATACTCCGTGAGACAGAAAACAGTAGCAGAGCCACTTCTTGATGAAGGTGCTAACCGTATTTCTCAGAGAGCAAACCTGACTATACTCCCCCCTCTTGCAAGACTGATTTTGAATCCAGCAGGAGCTACTCCTCTGGACAGCTTGAGGTATGTGATTACTACACTGCCAGAACCAAACATATCATGGAAACACACTGTGTGAACATGTCCTGAAAGGCACAGCAGTATGAAAACCCATTATTAAGGGGACACTGCAGATGCTGCTTGGCTCTACACTTGACAGCATGTGTACATTGAAACATTACAAAGTTTCCCAAAGTATGGAATTCTCTCTCTCTCTTTTTTTTTTTGGCAAAACTAACCCATGATCATATTATGCACCCCATTGTGTGTTACAAATAGAGTAGTGAGAAAATTGTAAGAAGTGGGCTTTGATGTTTGAGAACAGAGAAAAAACACAGAGCTCTGGCTGATTTATGACAAAAAAGAGTGTAAATTACTATAGAATTAAACGCTTACCATATGATATTCATTAAAAATCTCTATTGCACAGCCACAAGTACAAAAAGCATACTTCTACATTTCCTTTAAAATATATTTTTTCATTGATGTCTATAAGCGACGATGTCAAAAAGGCATTGTCGCCATCTCAAAGCATTAGCAAGAGAAAGTTATTATTTTATAAATTCTAGTTAAGTGGGAAACAATCTGTTCAAGGAAATACTCTGATATGAACATATAGTCTATGGAGAAATTTTTCAAAACATCTAAATCCCGTTTTCAGAAGTGTATTAGGCACTTACAAATCTAATTCCCATAGACTTTCAATGAGACTTAGGCTAAGTCACCTTGGGCCCTTTGGAAAATGTTATCCCATGTCTCTGCATTGAGCCTGAATGAGTGGCAGCAAAGTGTTTTCTACTAAATTGGAAGTCACATTGTAAGAATAGATTTAGAGGGCATCTAACGGTCCAGCAACAGCTTTCACCAGCACTTTTCCATATACTGACATGATGGTTACGGATAATTTCTGTGCTTAAAAGGAAAAGAAAAAAGTACAAAATTGGAAAGCAATTAATATAGACACAAACAGCTTCAGTATCTTCATTTGGTACAAAAATTATTGAACTGACAAGAAAACGGCAGACATATAAGTTAACTCTAAAATAGCTGACCATCTCCTAAAATCAAGTTAAGAATAGTTTAACATCATATTGGAACAATCATAATATGAGTCAATCAATGACAATGTGCTGGTTGCTTATTGCGATGTGGATCCCTGCCTACTAGAAACTGGACTGATACCACCCAGTCAAAGGTTACTTATCTTCAGGCTGCATAATCCAAAGGAATTTTGGTTAAACAATTATAAGAGGTGGGAAATGTTTCATTTTTTGTGGGGAAGAAGGGAAGGGAAAAAACACCTGGTTTAAAAAAAAAAGAAAAGAAAAAAGAAAAGGACAATCTTCACAAAAACATGTGTGTTTCATTATTGGGCACTAGTTATGTAAACACTTATGCACGTGCATAAACGTATGCACATGTAGCCCTGCTGACCACTTATGTAAAATTAAACATGTGAGTTAATATTTGCAGGATCAAGTCCTGGAAACAGTGGCAAGTGCAGGTTTTGTACTTTTCGTTGCAATTTATCTATCATTGAATCTTTTTCTAAAGATCCAAGCCATCATCGTCATCACAAAGTATTATTAAATGCCTTACATGCTATTTTATTGCTCAATAGCACAAAAACTTGTCTGTGTTAAATTAGATTGCATAATTCTAAGAGTCTGATATAGACTCCACCCTCCAAAGCCTATGTCATTAGAAGCCCTGCATTACAGGGCTAATAAAATTCCCTGTCTGATAGAAAGATACTGCTCCCTGGCTCTCAGCTCTCAGTCTCCTCACTGTGTTTTATTATTATTTTAAATGGCAACCAAAAGTATGCCAGGCATTTTACAGACACATAAAGGATGATCTTTGTCCCAAAGAACTTGTAGTCTATGGCTGTGTAGTTCCAACATTGGGCAGAACCCCTCACTTATACCGTTTTTCTTGCAGGATCAAGATCAGGGTCAGCTTCAGCCGTTCAGTAATGTAACATTACTTATGTGATTAAAGCTTACCAAGATCTAAAGACAAAATACAGACAATGGTTTAGCCAGCAGGAGATTTTTGCGGGGGGGGGGATCCTTAGCCAATGTTTCTCAATGGTATCTTTGCCCAGGTCTAGAATGGCGGCTATCTTTGGCCCCAGTTCAGCAAATCACTTAAGTATATGGTTAAAATTAACCCTTGACTATTTTAAAAATTTTATTTTGTCTACCAAGAGGTTTGTGTCCAAATGAAAACATAGGCCTAAAAATCAATGTTACATAAAGAGTGGAATGAATTTCAATAAAATCAATACTTTTGTTACTGCTGTCATATAATTGTTATTTTTAAAGACAGTACAGCACTACGGCTGACTGGAACATTTTTGACCCAATGTATTTTCATTGAAGCTCAAAACCTTTTCATGAAGACACACAGATTTCAATATAGTGTTCAATGGGATGGTTTCCAAGGTCCAAGGTGGACTCTCTTATCATTTCTGACCCGGGAGAGAGACGAGAGCGAGATGCAAAATCGAAAACTTGCAGTTTTGATTTAAAAAAAATTGATTTTTTGACAATTCTGACAAATATTTGTTTTCATTTCAGTGGGGAACAAAAACAAAACTTCAAAACCTTGAAAGCTGTCGCAGATTGGAATTGTCATCCTCCAGCCAGTGCTAGATGCTGAATAACATCACATCAGCTACAAGCATCATGGGCCTAAACACCAGTGAACGTACTGCTTCTGTAGCAACAGCTCCACGGTCTTCCTCTTCCAAAAGGTTCCTAAACCTCTATAATAAATTTAGATATTTCCTTTTAGAGACTAGAAGATTCCATAATGAGTTAAGCCTCTTTACAGTCTATTTTAATAAAGCACAGCTTTCAATATATAGAGAGGCTATAAAACATGCAGGTTGCAGCAATAATATGTTTAGTAGCCTTGCTTGATAAAGTGGAAATGTTTGCATGTTTCAGATTACGAGCAATTTAAAGTAGGAAGTAAGCAAACTAGCTCTTGTGTTATGAAGCTTGACATTGTTAAGCCTTAAGAGAACACATACTTCAAAGTCATAGAGACTGAAATATGCCCTATAAGCTTGGCAAGAGGAGCAATGCCATAATGATGTACTACACAAAGAAAATCACCGTAAACTTCCATTTCGATGCAATGTCTCCGAGCAATAAACTAAAAATCTACTGTAAGTGTTATTTTTAAAATTAATTCCTTATTCATTTTCATATGAGAAGATCAACACAAAGGAAACACTGGGATGTTTTTCAAAGAATATTAAACAAGGAAAATAATCCCTGTAAATTATAAATAATAAAAAACACTAATGTTTACATTAATATATTCAGAAGTATTATTTGATGTAATAACTAATTCCCAAAGAATTACAGTACGTTTCTGTCCATCTCCTGTCTTCCATGCATTACCATAAGTATGAACACTCCTCTTTTCCCAATATAGGCCCTAATATGGCAAAGATTGACACTCATGCTTAACGTTATGCACATGAACAGTGCGCCTTAAAGTCTGTGCCACTACTTACACACAGAAAAATCAAGCACATACATAAGACTTTGCAGAATTGAAAGTGTTGGGGGGGTCAAGTAATTGAATTATTGTGTGTAATTTTTTTAATTGTTATTTGTTACAAGTTAAAATTAAAGAAAAAGAAATCACAAATCAGTCCAGTCTCTAATTTGTCAGTTAAATCAACTGTAGGTGAAAATGACAATTTACACATATGGCTACTTGTGAATCAAATGTATTCCTAAATTGATGTAGTATGACAAACATGTAGGAATTTATTCTCAAAAAAGGTAGGAATTCAAAAATGTGTAAAAAAAACCTGCATGACTAATTAGAGACATTGCATGCACAAGTGCTTGAAAGAGAAATAAGTCATTTATATAATTAACTAATTAAATGCACAAGTTAGAGGCATTGTTGTGCAGTTTATTCCTAAGAAAACCAGGACCCTAAATTCAATCTAATGTATATAATTGCTTATTCTGGTCCCAAATCAATCCTAACATATAAAGTTAGAAGTATTTTTTTTTCAAATTTAGTCCAAAATATTTTTTAAAACATATTTTTAATTTTTATGTGCAAAATATTGTAAAAATATTAAGACTCTCAAATGGGTTTTTTTAAATCACAATTAATTGCATGATTAAAAAACAATTGCAATTAATCAGTTTTAATTGCAGTGTTAAACAATAATAGATTACCAATTTCAATTTATTATAAATATTTTTGGATGTTTTTCTACATTTTCAAATATATTGGTTTCATTTACGACACAGAATGCAAAGCGTACAGTGCTCACTTTACATTATTTTTATTACAAATATTTGTACTGTAAAAATAGCATTTTTCAATTCACCTCATAAGTACTGTAGTGCAATCTCTTTAGCATGAAAGTGAAATTTACAAATATAGAATTATTATTTTAACATAACTGCACTGAAGTACAAAACAATGTAAAACTTTAGAGCCGACAAGTTGAAGCATGAAAGGGCATACGAATATTTAACCGTGCGAATGCCTGTTCTCACTTTCAGGTGACACTAAATAAGAAGCGGATAGCATTATCTCCTATAAGTGTAAACAAACTTGTTTGTCTTAGTGCTGACTAAACAAGAAGTAGGACTGAGTGGACTTATAGGAGGTGAATTGAAAAATACTATTTAAATTGTTTATTTTTTTATAGTGCAAATATTTTTAATAAAAAATAGTATAAGGTGAGCACTGTACACTTCGTATTCTGTGTTGTAATTGAAATCAATATATTTGAAAATGTAGAAAAACATCCAAAAATATGTATAATAAATTGAAATTGGTATTCTATTTTTAACAGTGTGATTAAAACTGGGATTAATTCTGACTTTTTAAAATCTAGTTAATTTGTTTTGCATTAATTGCATACATTAACTGATTGACAGCCCTAAAAATATGTATGCAAAAATATTTTCCTTATCTCAAGTACAACTTTTTTCCCAGTCTCCCCTTCTATCTTGCTTTAACTGTATGGGTTAAATTCAAAACCCTATAAATGAACCATCATACTTTTCATTTATACGATTATCAATTAATCTGAGTTATAATAATCGACTAATATATCAAATATCTTTGTAACACAAAAAATAATACATCTAGTAAGTGTAAAACAATCCTGAGTCTTACAAAAATATGCAAGTATGAAATGCCAAATCAAGAATTTGTGAAAAATTATCACCAAAAATTTGTGAATTGTTATTCATGTCCATTGTGTTCTCAATAAAAGATTGTAAGGAAAATTAAAATGGTCTCATGAAACAGATCTCAAATAGCTTAGAAAAAAATAAACGATATTGGGATGGAAGAGGGATCTTGTAAAGTACCAGTCCATTCTATTCATTGAATAAGCATTGCAAGAGGTAAAGGTGGACCCTAAGGAAGTGTTGATGGCAAACAGGAGGATGTGGCAGAGTTCATATAATGCATATTTACCCCTGTGAGACCATTAGACACACATGTATGACAACACTAAGTTGCATGGGTGGGATTTTCACTGGGAATTGTGCTCCGAAATCATTTAAGCATATCTGAAAATCCCACGCTATATTACTGAATACAGAACCCCAAAGAATGACAAAGGACCCTTAAAGTAAGGTAGGCCCCTGTTTGTAAACCTCATTGTTTAAGTACCCCAACATGAAAAGCTGGTCAAAAGAACACTGGCTGAAGCTTTTACACACACACATACACACACACACACACCCCCCCAGAAGGCTAATTTTACATACAAAAATATTTTCAACTCCTATAACATCTTCTGAGGCTCTCATGTCCTTTGAAGTCTCTAATTAGTGAAGATTCAACAATCTTGTGAAGCAAGGTGAATATTATTATCTCAGTTTTAAAGATGAGGAATCTAAGGCATGCCAAGTGAGATCACGCAGAAAGTAAATGGCAGAACAAGGCACAAAACCCAGGACTCCTGGTTCTGAGGCCTGTGCTCTATGCACTAGACCAAAAACTCTCTCACTGGAGATAGATCTTTCTACAAAAGGGAAAGAATAGCAATCTTTCAGCAGACAAATTCCTACCAGTGATGAGAAAAGCCATTTAAGACATTTCAACATATGATATGTGCTTACAAATTGCTGCCCTTTCCCTGTTTGTGAGTTGTTTAAAAAAGGAAAATTTTAGCAGCAACCCAGCACATAATTTCTTGCCTTTGCTCCATCTAACCTATGAAAATGTTTTCATCACAAAATTACAGGACACTTTTTTGTGTCCCCTTAGCCAGATAATCTCCGGACACTCTCCCTCCATGCATGGTGTGCGCACGCGCACACACACACACACACACACGTAAATAGACTAAAATAGTCAGGAACATCAGTGGATTCAGCAGAAACAGCAGAAAAATCCAATTTCTGCAAATTTGGGTCATAACAAGACTAATTGACTAATTTGATCTCAAGGCCATATGCAGGTGATATGTTCATCCTCCTGATTCTGATTCAATAAGAATCTTCAATGGGCCATAAAATAAAATGCTGCATCTTTATGTGTGTGGGTGTTTCGGTTTGGTTTTGTATGTCATGCGCATTCAGAATCAGAATGCTTTGTCAGAAAATGCTTTCAATTGATGCCTTTGGGGACTTGAATGCATGTAGCTCCTGACAATGATTATATGCACGTGTTCTATATAATGCCAAAAGAACATCCATTATGAAAGATTAGTACAGTTGTGCTTATGATGTATTTAGGTCGTCTGTTACTGAATATTTCTACTGTCAGTCCAACAAAAGTGTGATGATCACAGTTAAAGCTTAACAAAGAAAATGCTGTCAGGCAATTAGTAAGCTGAAGTCAGCAGTACTAAAGTGAAATATATCATGTTTGGAATAGCACATTAGTTTGCTTGTGATAAATGTTGAAACAGGTTCTCATACACAGAATATACCTTATTCTCCTAGCCTGAGAAAGAAGTTTAGCATTTGCCAGAAAAGGATACATCAGTTAAATTGGTTACTAAATTCCTTACTATTCTTTCCAAATAGTCTCAGTTCCACGGGCATCCACGATGGTTAGCATTCATTAATTATAGCACAATTGCCTTTTGTATGAAAAAGGTAACATCATACCTTAGAAACAGACTTTGCATTACAAAGATGTTCCTGTGTTTGTGGGGGACAGAGAGAGAATATGAAATAAATGGGATGTAAGAATGGAAACAGTTGGGGAAAATATGAATGAATTGTATTTCTGGATGACTGTTACACAGAAAACAAGAATTTATCAGTTCATTAATTTTTCCCCATAAGATTTGTATTAAATCTTGGTAAGATCGTGAAACTATTAGAGACTTTACTTGCTTTGGAAGAACTAGTGGGGATGGACTGAACAACATTTAAAGCATTAGGCCTTCTCAGCTGGCAATTGCAAATATTCTAAATAATATGCTTTTAGAAAGTGAATGAGGGCCACATTCAGATCTGGTGTAAGCAGGTGCAACTCTGTTCAAGTCAGCAGAGATTTACTTGCTTATTTCAGGTCTGAATTTGGCCCAAAAATGTTTGTTCAGATCTATTTTTAAACCATCAGACTGCAAGCATTTCTTTAGGCTAGTCATCATAGTTGTGGGAAAACTATCTATCCCACAATACCAGACTACAAGAACATAGAACTCAAGAACTCTGAGCAGAAAAAAGTATTTGCAAAACCAATGAAATACAATTTGATTGTGAACAGGATACAAGAAGTGAAAGACGCGAGAAACTATAGCAGACAAAAGCCAGGCTTAAAGGAGAGGGAAAAATAAAACTCCTGGATGATTTATTAAGAAGCTTGAAACTCTAGGATATTGTACTGTTGAAGGATTTAAACTACCCAGAAACCTGCTATGTGACAAATGACCACGGATCATCCAAAAGCTTCATGGATTATGCAGAGGACAAGTCCATGATCCGGAATACAGACAATCCAATCAGAGGAGACGGCACCTTGGATCAGTCCTCTTACTATAAAAGGTTTCAGAGTAGCAGCCGTGTTAGCCTGTATTTGCCAAAAGAAAAGGAGTACTTGTGGCACTTTAGAGACTAACAAAAGTGAGCTGTAGCTCATGAAAGCTTATGCTCAAATAAATTTGTTAGTCTCTAAGGTGTCACGAGTACTCCTCTTCTTCTTACTAAAAAAGGAATTGTTTAAACTGTTATAATAATAATCGAGGTGAGACACTAGTGACTGCGGGTACGTCTACATGGCAAAACACAAAACTTGGCAGCAAACCTCAGAGCCCAGGTCAACTGACTCTGGCTGGTCTTGGAGCGTGGGCTTCAGTCTGCATTAGAATGTCTACACTGCTATTTTTAGCCCCATAGCATGAGCCCTGCAAGCCTCAGTAAGTTCACCCAGGGCCTGAGGCTCACTGCCCTGGGTTTTTTGTTTTTGCAGTGTAGACATATCTAGAGTGGTTGCTATGAGAAAGTCAACATTTTTCCAACAGCCACTGTATGGTGGTATACAATACACTGTAGCTTTTCCTAAGGGCTTAGAATAGGAAATGTTTGCAGTATCTTAGCTACCACACTGCGATTACTTTTGATAACTGAGTGATCCAAAGTTAAAAGTAATCTAGTAGCGTCAATAGTAAGTTATTTGTCAGGACAGCTGGGCAACCGGCCACGACTGGAGCAGGAGCAGGCACAGGCTGGAGCAGCCTTTCAGAACTACCAAACAGGTAGGTGGGCGGTAACAACGTTCAGCAGACTAGCTTGGCTCCCTTCATTAGAAGCCTATATACTTGCCATGCGGTCACCTAATTAGACCCTTGCTTGTGGATCTGTTGGACCCTTAAGACTTGCATATAATTACTTCAGATGACCCATCAGACTCAGACCACACAGGCTCAGAGATGACTCAACACATTATTAAATAGAGTTTATTATGGATCATAAATATGCAAGAAAACAAATGCTGATGAATTAAGATTAATGAACATGAGGCAAGGATAGGTAATGCTGAAACCCATGAAGGAGGACGATGGCTGGTGAATCTTAAGAGATGCGATAAATGACTTGCAACAGACAATTCCACTGAAAATAAAACTGCATGGAACAAAAAATTCCCAATCCACATTCATGAAGAATTACTCAAGACATGTGAGGGTATAAAGGTGTACTGGAGAGACGGGGGAGGGGGAGATGGAGCCAGTAAAAATATATTATTCAGAGTTTTTTTTAAGGCTTACAGGAAAAAAATTAGAGTAAGTTAAAAATCAGATTTCAGAGTAGCAGCCGTGTTAGTCTGTATTCGCAAAAAGAAAAGGAGTACTTGTGGCACCTTAGAGACTAACAAATTTATTAGAGCATAAGCTTTCGTGAGCTACAGCTCACTTCATCGGATGCATTTGGTGGAAAAAAAAACCATTGTTTTTTTTTCCACCAAATGCATCCGATGAAGTGAGCTGTAGCTCACGAAAGCTTATGCTCTAATAAATTTGTTAGTCTCTAAGGTGCCACAAGTACTCCTTTTCTTTTTAAAAATCAGAGTAAGTTATCACTAGACAAAGGGATGGAGGATATTTTCAAGTGTGAAAAAATTGAGTTGCTGAACTGCTTTTTTTTTAAACTTATAAGATTATACTTATCATAGGAACAAGAAGAATGAACAATTATGAGATAATGGAGACATGCTGATTAAAAAAAAAGCAGGTAACAGAATACTGGGACAAACTGAAAATATCCAAATCAGTAGATCTGGATATCACACATTCCAGGAGGCTAAGGGGGAAAGGAAATAGTTAATGGTGTGGACTGCTATGTTTTACATGCATCAGTATGATTTTAAGGTGTCTGGGTGTCTGGAGCCTGGAATAAGCATGCTTTTATATAGGATAAATCAAATTATATAAATAAAGCATTGGCAATTTTTTTAAAAAGTTATGGAGATCTGGATAGGAACTGAAAGAGAGTGATAATTTTCAAAAAGGATAAGAAGAAAAATTCTGATTACTATTCATTGAGCCTAACTTCAATTCCTAGCAAAATAATAGAACAAATATTAAGGAAAAAATTCTGAGCTTCTAAAAGGAAAAGTTGATGCTCAGCAACTCTCAGCATCAGGCCTTTGCTGGAAGTGAGGAATACAATGGATTTATCTGAAGCTTAGCCTTCTGACACCGTGCCTCACACGACCTGCCTTGAAAAATGAACTAAAGCTGATTGGGTGAAACTGTTGTTCTACCTGAGTGAAAACTGTCCATCTTGACCTTTAAAAGGGCAGCATATTAAGTTATGACATGGGTCCAATGGGCAGCTGCAGGGATCACTGTAGTCTCATCCTAATTAATATCGTAATGAACCTGCTGGCTCATTACTTGTAACTGTGTTAGCTCTTGGTTTAATTTCCAGCCAGGGGAGGACACCATAACATCCACAGTATAGCATAAAGGAAGCATAACCTGTGGACATGGGGGTCAGGCTCAGGAAGCAGCCAGGGACTAAGTGACAACAGGTACAAAAGGCTGGAAATAGTAACCAGAGAGCTGGCTGCTGAGAGAAAGATTAATAGCACGCAGCTTGGGAGCTGGGCAGAGATACCCAATGGTGGCAGGACAACCCTGTGCTGTGACCCACACCAAAGGACAAACAGATTGAATTAAGAAAAGGAAAACTGAGACATAATATAGGCTGACTACTAAAATCTTATAGACCACCAAAGTCTGTGATATGGGGATGGGAATAGAAAGACTAATGTGCATGTAACTATTGTTTCAGAACACATAATTCTGTCTCCATGTTTTCCATAGCACACTTCACGGTAGTATCAAGCACCGACATATGGAATAGCAAATAAATAGAAATTTCCAATCCCATAAGCTTGTAATTGTATGTATTTAGTGATTTTTTTTCAGGAAGTGAAGAAAAAGGAAGAAATATTGGAGAGAGGTTATAAAGACATACCAGTTTGTCCTGGTACCTGTCAGTGCTACTAAAAGACTCCTATGGTTTCTTGGGTAACCTGATCCAACAATCACTACTAAAAAATGCATTTGATAGATGCAAGATATTGAGAACCATGGCCATAGCATGAAATAGAACTTCTCAACCACATTTTCCCCACCCTGCAACTTGGGGAAATGAGCAATTAGAACAAAAACTGTACCTCAAAGGATCTGGGAAGAAGGGGGATAAGATATTATCTTGAAGCTGTTTGGTTATAAGAACTTTCTCCTACTCGTCTACATCTGTTGGACTGGAGTGAGCTCCAACTGGCTTTCAGTAAACTATCATCAGGTAAGGAATCACTAAAGGTGAGGAAAGTGAAGCAGTACACTGTGTATACACTATAAACCATGCAGTCACTCTTTACTACACATATAACAGTAAGCTGGCAATCACTGAATGATCTATTGATATTGTTTAGTGGATTTTATCCTTCTAATGGATTCCATACATTTAAATAAATGCCTTTGGCATGTGCTGTGGATAGTTCAGCAGTAACAAACCCACACACAGCTGTACATATCTGGCCCAGAACTTTTTCAGGCTGTCATTTCAAGATAGCCAGCCATCGGCCAGATGTTTAGGGAAATCCCCCATTGTTATTTCATGGAAAAAGGAATTGTCCTCTGGCACTTCTCCACAGCAGAAAGCTTATAGCCACTAATCTCTCCCTCTCTCTCTGACTTATCAGATTTCAGTTCTCTACCACTCATCACAACTGAGTGGCCAATTATTTGGGCTGTAATACAATGTGCACAGGTGGGACCAACTGCTGTAAGATCTTTGGCCACATATAACCCTGCAATGGGCCTTTTAAAAAGTTCATTTAATGGAAGATGAAGAAATGGTGTTTGACATAAGAGCCATGGATACTTGATGTTGTTCAACTGTTTATCGTATCTATGTATTTATGTGGCCCCCATAGTGCCCAAGGGCCACTCAAAAATTTCAGAATAGAAATAATCTTCCTTCCTTCTCAGCGTGTAAGAGAGACAGCTTGATTAGCTGAACATTTTGTTTCTTGGTTGATGTGTGTGTGTGTGTGTGAAGACAGTGGGTACGTTTGTCTATTAAGAAGTTATAGAAAAGACAGGTCAGAAATAAATTTTTCATTTAGTTCTGAAAGAGGGTAGCACCGTAGTCATTCTTGTCATTTAATGAGGGAGACAAGATGAGTGAGGTAATAGCTTTTATCACCTCACCCACTTTGTGTCTCTAATATCATGGGACCAACAGCGCTACACCCACACTGCATCTCTCTTGAGGAAGAGAGTTCCATAGTCCAGCTCCTGTGAAGTTCTCCTTCCTGCACTCGGGAGCCTTCCTCTATTGATTCACCATTTCATAGATCCAGTGGCTTCATAGTTTCACTTACCTGAAATGGAAGGTCATGCTCAGAAGGAAAGTCGATTTCTCAGGTAGATAAAACCATCCATGGGATTGGCCCTATTATCAAAACAGTGACCTTGAACTGGGGTCTCTATTGAATTGGAGCCAGTGGAAACAATAGAGTATCAAGGTGATGTGCTCACAGCAACCTGGGCAGCTAAACAGTTGGTCTTAGACAGGCAACCAGTGGCAGATACTGCTTGTAGATAGCACTTGAGAATAGATTTAAAACCTCTCGTGGCTCACAATTTTATTGCAAATACATCAAACAACATTGACATCTAGTGTCTTCTATAAGTTGGAAAATGTTTTATGTTTCAGATGGAGATGTTTACGTTTGGGCTTTCCTCAGACACCACACAACAGATGTATATTATGGACCAGCGGCACACTTTGTTCCCAGCATATGCACTATATATTCCAATTTGATCCAGGGTAGATCTTTCAATTTATTTTCAAGGTATGGTCTATATTAATAGATTGTCTTCTAAACTATCTTTTCTCCCAGTCATAGTTGCAAAGACTCACTTCTATTTGCTTACATGAAAGAATGCTATTGGGACTGTACTTAATGTATGTTTAGCTGGTTTCAACACAATTTAGCAGCTGGGAACAAGCAGGAAAGCCAGCAGCATATGACCAGACAACTCTTCTCAGACCACCAGCAAGTGTTGTACAAAGCACTGTTGGGAAACCTAAAGACCATAATATAGGATTAAGGAGCTCAACAGTAAAACATCTTTGACATATTCTGGAAGTTCTTTCCCTCCCCCGCCCCATGGCAATTCTTCTTTTAATTGTGTTCTCTGGGAGATGAGGATGGACCAAGCGGTCATTAGTTTTTTGACAATATGAATTGTTTTCTCAGGATGGCAGCCAACACTGACAATATGCTATTTTTCAGGATGAATTCTTTTGATAGGCAGCACTACAATGACATTAGCAAAACAGCAGCAGCAGCATTTGTGATAGCATTTAGCTCTAATTCAGATCTGCACCATGACCCTGATGAACTTGCCGACTCCAGGAAGAATGACACCAGAAAAAGGAAATGGACACAATTAATTTGTTTTGTCTTCCAATTCCCCATTTTACTTGATACTGAACAAGCTTTATTTTTGGTGTAAATCTGAAGTAACTCAACTGAAGCCAACTCTCCCCAAAGGGGTCAGACCAAAATGGTGTAAAACTCAGCATAAGTGGATCAGAATCAAGCTCAGAGTGGGTTAAAAATGGAATGGATATGTTTATTGAATTTACTTTAGTCTGACAAGGAAGTTAAAATTACCTTTTATAAAATTTAGTTACATTAAATATATACATGAACAGACTTTCAAAAATGCTACCACCAGCAATGTAAATTCTACTTCTAGGGTGAAATCCTGGCCTTATTAAAGTCAATGGCAAAACCCCCATTACCTTCAGTGGAGCCAAGATTCACCTTTAGTCTTTGTGTTAGTGATATGTGCCTTTGGTAATATTGTAGTAAAATTAAATCAAATCTCAACCCAATGTTTTCAGTCTAACTTATGTACATTTATGGGTCCTGTTACCATAGCATCTGAGCACCTTGCGGTCTTTAATGGATTTATTCTCATAACACCCCTGTAAGGCAGGGAAACACTATTATCTCTCTGTTACTGAGGGAACTGAGGCACAGAGAGACCAAAGGACTTGCCCAAGGTCACACAAGACGTCTTTGGTAGAGCAGAAATTGAACCCAGGTTTCCTAAGTTCTTGACTAGCCCCCTAACCACTGGTTTACAATCACTGCACAAATGCTACAATCTGATAGGCAGATTATATGATGAAAACCAAAATATTCAATCATCATAAACAGCAATACTCAAATCTCGTACTCATTGTTAATATATTCTCTCTCTCTCACACTCGCGCACACACACAGTTACTTCTCCTATCAGTTTTACATCAGCTTAATTCCACTGACGTTAGCTGAGTTATTCCTGTGTGAGAAGAGAATCAGACTATACACATCTATCTTTGTGATAAGAAGTCATTTCTGAGCCAGTGTGTTTCTTGAAGTTGCCTGTCGTGAAACTCATTCCATGCCCAAGAAAACTCTCATACTTTACTGAGTCTTTCCTTCCTTATTTACTTTCATGTTAAAGGTGTTGGAGGGGGGAGGGGTTGCAATCAGAGCTGTTTGTAAAATTATATTGAAATACAAATGAAGTCTAATTCTCAGATAATAGAGACCATTCAAGAGTCCTACAGTAGGAAAGCATTTTTCCCAAGTCCACAGATTTCTGCACAATGAGGGCTCCACAATGATCTTTAAGCATTTATACATAACTCACATCACAGGCTTAGCTATTTTAGAAAGACAGTGGTACCTTCTATTTAAAAGGTCAGAGGCCACTGTTATTGACACATGATTTTAATCCTTTGGATACTTCAAAGGATGAAGATTAGAAGAAATCCTCAGAACTCACACCCAGGAGATAACTATTTGTCAAAAAGTTGATATTATTGATGCTTGTGGAAGTAGAAAAGAGTGTGTAATTTATGTAATAAAAGTCAAGGCTTGTTCTCCTAGACTCCTGAGTTTTGATGGTTCCCTTGCTGAATTATCAGAGGCTGAATTTCATATTATAAATGCAAATGTTTGATCAGCTACGCATCTTCTTAGGAGCGACCCGTATTATTGGGCTGGATTTTCTTCCTTGGTTATCTCCAGAGTTTTCCTTCATAAAGTCTTTGTTTCCTTCAGAATTCATTATAAAGAACATAATTATATGTCTGTTTCTTCCTTGATTGAGCACATTTCTTACAAATGATGATTTACCACTTGGAAATTACAAATAATTTCCTGAATAGATACATTATTATATTGCTGAATTTACTTTAAAATTCAGAAATGTAGTTCAGCTGTTCCTAAATTATAAGTAGGCAGGTCACATTCTTTTCTCTAATCTTCACATGTGACCTTGGATGCAAATTCTACATGTTCTTCATAAAGAGAATTAGAAGGCTGGTGTACTGGAATGTGGGATGGGTTTATGGTTTAGATGAGCTACAAATGGAAATCAAATGGAGTTAAAAAGAAAACCCATTTCAGAATGGGACTTTCATGACTGATCTGCCAGTCAATAGTCGTGTCTCACTAACAAACCCTTTTTGCTGCATTCTTCTCTTCAATAGGATTTACTCATGGCACAGGACCTGCCCCAAGCCCAGTGAATACAATGGAAATATTTCAATTGACTCTAATAGGCTTTGGACCAAGCTTAGAGAGAAAACTGTGAATGTGTACTCATTTATTTTTGTGAGCCCATTTTCAGTGTGAGAGATAAGAGCAAATATTAGTTCTATTATGATTATATTACCTATCTTGGTTTTTATAATCATGGTGTGATTTATTTTTAAATATGTATGTGTGTCTGTGCATGCACACTCTATGGTGTCTAACCTGTAGCCCATAAATGCCACAGTATTTGTCAGTCTGTTTATGCTCTTTTGGAACTACCAGAATCCATTTAGGAACACACTTTGAATGGGGGGAAAAATGTGAAATGTTCATTTTAGCAACAGCACTGTGAAGGCTTCTTTGTGTATCTGATCTCTACTCCACTCAGATATGTAAAGCAGTAATTAAAAAAAATTAGAAAACTGCACGCACTTTTGTGCACGCACCTGGTGTATTTCCTTTCAGGTGCGCACTTACAGCAAGCCAACGTACAAACCTGGTACACATCTGAACAAGTGGGTGTTGTAGAGTCTCTTGTAGAAACATGCAGACCACTGAAATCATATCCATGTATGAAAGATACTATTGACTTAGTAGGAGCACAGTCAGTCACTATGTGCATACACCTGCAATAGGTGAGTGTGCAAAAGCAGGCTGTGTACACACAAAATGTACCTGAACTAACAGGATCACCTTCTCTTTTTAAAGGAGGCCCATATCATTGTTAATGTGAGGTGGAGGCGTTACAAATCATAGTGCTGTGATCAGTAAATGTAAATGAGATATGGTCTAAAAAGGTTTCCATTTTTGTACTAAAAAACCTAATTTATTTCATAAATAGGGCCCTATGTAAATAGAACATTCTTCACCGCTAGCATTAGTCAGCTAATATTGTAGGTTGGGATTTTCTAAAGCACTTACATTGGTTTAACTATGTTTTCATTGAAATCAATGCTAAAATTCATATTGACTCCAGTGGGAGAAGAGTTAGGCCATACTGCATGCTTCTGAAAAACCCACTTTAAGTGTTTAGTATGAAAGACTTATTTATCTTGTCAGTCATCTACAGCTATACATTCTTATGATGCACCCCCTTATAGCTCACAAGCTAAGCTGGTCTGACCTAGGTCAATACTTGGATGGAAGATCTCCAACATAAAGCTTGTCATTTAAAAAAAAAAAGTTGTGCTTTTTTGTTTAAGTCCCTTGTGTATCAGAAGATTTTAAAAGAATTTCAACTAGCTCTGACGCAAAAAACTTCCTTCCTTAGGGTCTACTCTTGAAACAGATCTCTGTGAGCATAAAGCTTTACCCATGTATCTCTCTTTAAAGGATTGGGGCCTAACACACTTGTGTAGTTGTCATACTCATACAGAAGTGTCCAGCACAAAGTGTGCAGTAATATGCATAATAGAAGCAAACATTTTGAAGTACAAATTGCAAAAAGAAGAAAAAAAACGACTAAAGAAAAAAACAAAGGAGGACAAAGGTTTGATGATAACAATACAAGACATTTTTGTTGTCTCTTCATACATTTTCTAAACAAAGTTCTACAATAGATGATTGAGCTAAAGCCAATTAACCCCTAAGAACTGTTAGTTACAAAAGAGTTCTATATACAGGAAACTAGAACAGAAAAAAATATTATGACAAAGCCAAACAGCTATGCCACCCACACCACATTCATATGTCATAACTACCTAGAGAATCATTACAACAGGAGGACAGAAAATCTCTAAATAAAACTGAGGAGGATGCTGGCTTTCGGTTTCTTGAGTGCTCCAGAATGCTACTGAGTTCCTTTGCTGTCAAAAGTAACATGGTTCCCCCCAGACACAAAACATGAAAACCAGCAGCAGCAGTAAATACAAGTTCCAAGAGGCAACTCCACTTCAACATTTAATCAGTCCATTGCAGAAGGCCATGTGTTAGCCATAGCACTTATTACAGACATCCAACAAGAGGGATGAATAACCAACTCTTCTGTGAAGGGGTTCAGTTTGTTCTGCCTTGATCTCTACTCTATATACAGAAGTCTCCATTTTTGTTTTGGCTGTTTTAGCTTGTGTTTGTTGGTTTGGACTAGTATGTTTTTATTTACATTATGATTGCTAATAAAAGAAAATATAAAACAGTACCCACTACAGGGAATAGCACTCCTGCCATGTGACAGAGGTACTCAGCTTTTTAAACTCATGCCATGGCTGAGGCTAGGTCATAAAAGTCAGTTTCTAACCAGCATTCCTGCATAGCGCACACAAAGCTGGTCACCAATTTTTCATGAGAAGTTTTGAGCGGAAAAAAAAATGGGGGGAGGGATTTTAAAAAAATGAAACTGCTCATGAAAAAATTGTTGACATCAAAATGTTCAGGGTTTTGTAAAATTTTCCATGTTTTTACTGTCATTATTTTCAGAATCATTAAAAGTTTTTGGTTACTGAAAACCAAAAGTTTACTCACCAAAAACTTTACAAACATGATTTAACACATAATTGATAGAAATTCCAGTAAAAAAAATTGCATACAATTGTGGGGCAAATGGAAAGCGGGTCTATTTTGACCCTGCAGTATGGAAACTTTAAAATTTGAAAATGATTCACAAAATCATGTTTGTGTTTTTCAGCTAGCTTTTTAAAAAAAGCAGCGTCAGCCATGCTGACAGCATTTCATCAAGGATGAATGTAAACAATCCTTTCATTACAAGAGACTTGATCCTGCAATCCTGGTGCATCCAGAGTCCACAATGAATTCAATTCTGTGTTAACAATGGAGTCCTAGCCAAATCCTAACTCAGGTAATTATGCCATTGTGCTTACCTAGATCCCACATTTCATCCAGATATAGTGTTTTACTTCTTGTCTTTGAGCCAAGTCTTCAAAGGGAGTGTTGCCACAAGGAGGACTTCAGAATTTGTTCACTAAACTTTAGGGTTGTAGTGTGCCTTCAAACAGCTGTTCTGCTCTACTCCAGAAGTGGCTGCATTTTGGTGCATGAACTTATTTACATATTGCTTGATCTTCCATTCCTTGTGGCAGCTGTTTAAAAGCACAGAAAAACCCTACACAACTGTGTAAAGGCAGGAAATAAAGAAATCTATATTCAATTGAAAATGCAAGGAGAATTTTAGGTAGGCAGCATACAATTACCATAATTGGAATTTAGCTGGCACAGCAGATTAGCATGCTGACTCATATTGCCATGGGATCTTTAATAATCACAAATGGTCAATAGGAGTTTTAGTTGTTTGAACAACCCAGAACTGGGCCCACTTTACACTGTCAGGTGTACCAAATTCTGAAATTCATTGGGATCCCTTGTCATAATTGTATGATATTGTACTAGTATAGGTTTCCAAAATAAAATCTGGATTTTTTTTCTAACTTTGGGTGAAATCCTGACTCCACTGAAGTCATTGACAATGAAGACAGGATATCACAATTTATTCTGAAGTTGTGTTACAACCAACATTTCAAATCAAGAACCAAAAATAAGAGTCTGGGTGTTGTGCAGGTAAACTTCCATACTTAAAAGAATAGAAATTCCATATTTACCAATGAAGATCAACACAGAGACATGTGGTCAGAAGGAAAATACCCAAATTATTGTTTGCAGAATCAATAATATAAAACACATCTCCATTAAGTTCTAATTTAATTGAGACTACATTTTCTTTAATCCCTGCCAGGAAAAAAGAGACTATGGTTACAGAATTTCTGTGCCTACTTTTTAGCTGCACGACCTGCTTAAAGAGCTAAGCCAAGTTTCATTACAAATTACTGGTCCCATAACTTGTTTTTTGCCTTAAAGAGTCCCATGTGGAGCCAATATCATAATAAAATTGTAGCAGCCCAAAGATTTTGTTTTTACTATATTCCAGCATGTATCATAAACAACATAAGCAATACCTTGATTTAAAAAAAAATCATGAAGAGACTTTATGACAAAGTCAAAACACACTAAACAAGACAAAAAGGTCTTGCTTGCACAAAGTGTCAGAGGCAACCGCATAAGTTTTAAAATAAAGGAGGTATTTATCTGAAAGAATATATACAACAATATGTTCCAACATGTTATGCACTGCATTTAAAACTATACCACTGCAGAGTAACACTGTTCATTTTTTCCCTGGTGCTAGCGAACACATACTGTTGTATTAAGGAATTCTTTTGTACTACTATGGCATCTGCTAAAAATGTCAGATGTGATCACAGCCCTTGCAAAACAAGTATTTTAACAACCAAAACCTTATGATAGGTTATATTTCAGTGACTTGGAAACAACACTGCATTATCTGAGAAAACAGCACAGATGTTGCTTAATAAACTGTTCAGTTTATGCATTGTATTAACCTCATGAAACATTTATGCAAATCTTGCATTAGCAAAAGGTAAAAGAATCATTATAGGTTATGCAGAAAACAATGTGACAACCTTTGTTTTTACCTCAGTATTTTATGGATGTATTTTAACTCTTTGGGGTTTCTGTTTAGAAAGACACTGGGGCATTACAGATTTTCATCTATTTTGTTTTCAGTTCTGCTATCATTCCTTCCAGCTGATTTCACATTTTATAATGCTAATAGTGGGTGTATGGTTTTGAGTTTCTCTACTGTCAGCTGGTCAGTAGGTCTGGGGGATATATTTAATGGAATCTGACAGCTGATGGAACTGATCTCATTGAAAGGGGATTTGATATGTGGGATGAATGTGGTGACCCTCAATTCGCCATTTTAATGACCATTATTATTCAAACTCTTGCAGCCAATATAACTCTTTTTCTTGGACACACCAGTACATGTGTATAAAAGAAATGACTTATGGATGAGTTAGTCCGTATACTGATTTGTGTGCCATTTAGATAGCATGTCAAAACAGATTAGCTGTTTTATCCTGCTATAAAATTAAAGGCAAAGCCTTTGTACTACGTATACTTGTAAACAAAGCAATCATAACAGTGAAGAGTTTCACTGTACTGTATTTGAAACCTAGCAAACATATATGGTTTTAATAGTGAAAAAATGATGCATCTCCATTTGCCAATGAGAAGTAAAATACAATAGTAATTCAGATACTATTCTTTACTAAAAAATTAAGATGGGATGCAACAAGTCTGTTAAGGGTTACCCAAAAGAAATATAGTTTTAGATATCCTCCATGTGCAATTAATCTTCAGGGGGAAACTGCATCAATCTTGCTCTAATTAATCTGAAATCTGAACTTAGACAAATACATTGACATGATAGCAGAACATATAACATTACAACCCATACTGATTTGTTTCAAAATCTTTAAAGAGCCTCACTTTCACTCTAATTACAGAATGGGGCATAACCATTTGACCCAGTCTAAGACGGTGCTTCGTGTAAGAGCAATATTAGTGGGGACAACTGGTCCTATACTTCAGCATATTGTTCTATTTTGCTACTGTCATCTTCTGGCAGAAAGGAAGTTGGTCACAGAGGAATTAACAGATGTGTAAGGGATACATGAGGAAATCTCAACAGATACGAAGGAGATATACAAAGAGCCGTCTGCTTTTAAATTATATGGCACTAGTACTTTTTTTTAGGTCAGAAGCATAAAATCTATTATTGATCTTGAGCAAGTCCTATTTTGAATGTCTTTGAAAGCCTAAGGCGCTTTAATGCCACATAATCAATATCTACTTTCACATTTTGGAAGCAAATATGCAATTTTGTTTACACATCTGAATGGCTTCTAATGAATTTTACCTTTTATTCTCTCTCTTGTATAAGAATAGGTGATATTATGTACCATTCAGGCCTAAAGTCTGCTGTATGTGACAGGCCATTTAAAATCTTTGCAGACTGAATTATGGGCCCTATCATATATGAATAATGTAAACATACTACATTTCACTCCTTTCTTGCCATAACAATTGCTCCAAAAGAAGAGAAGGCTTTGAAAAAAAAAACAAATAATAAATGGTGATGCCACCATCAGCTTAAAGCACTGGTACACTTATCCAACATACATAAGTATTACAGCATATAAGGAAAATATCAATAACCTTCAAGTTAATAAGAAAACCATCTGAGAAAGACAATGTAATTAGATCATAGTGGAGAGGTTCCCATTTGGTTTCCATATTTTCAAGGATGACTCGACATAATAATATCTCAATTACTGTATGGTTTGAAAAGCATACCCATATGATGGCAGTCAGCTGAACATTCATTTAACCAGACATTTAACAGTCCTTGAGAAGTTGGACCCTTACTTTTTTAAGAAGTGTCTTTAGCTAATCATCATCCCATGGATGAGGGTACAGAATTTTTTGTTCGCTTTCATGCTCGCTCCCTCTCACTTGTTCATTCTCTGCCTATATCAAGGGAAATTCTAGGTAAGATACTTTCTTGAATTTGAGATCCGCTCTTTCAGAACACAAAGTGCACCGAAATTCACAGATCACACCGAATACACTGAAACAACAAGAGGAAGAGCTTCTAATGCAGTAGGATGCAAAATTCTGAAGTGAGACTACTTAAACACGTCTTGTATTTATTATTACAATATCGGTTAATGAGTTTGTTAACAAAAGGTCTGAAGATATCAAATTATGAAAATAATAAAGCAGATGTTTAATTCCATAATTTATAAGAATGTGTGTGTTTATTAGAAATAGACAGATGTGAGATATATTCTCATTTGTATTAGGAAACAATACAGTTTTAAAGGTAAAATGTAAACAATGGGTAAAGAAGAGAGGGTGAATAAATAATGGCATGCGATAATGAATGGTGATGTTTTAATTAATGTTAGGCTAGCCCATGAGACATCCGATGACCATTTCCATCTGTTATATGAAAGCTGAAGCTGGGTCATAGGCAGTAAGGCCAAGATTTTCAAAAGGAACTCATAATTTCTGTTCATTTTTTAGGATCCTGCCTTAGATGTGTAGACAGTTGGTAGGAAGCACATTATACTTTGCCTGACGATCACACAACAGTGATTCTGGGACACTTATTCCATCTCCTAACAACCTGTGCTCAGGTCCTTTTAAAGATCTCCTCCTCTACTGACAGTCTCCCCAGAAATGGTCCAGACCCAAGCAAGCAAATTCAGATCACTATAAGGGAAGTTTTTCAGCTTGAAAAAATAAATTAACCTCCCCTTTTGGTTGACATTCATGCATTCAGTATCCACAGGAATCTGACTTAATGTTTGTATTTGTGTTTCCTCCCTTTGTTGCCTTGCAGAGTTATTAGACTGAAATATCACAAGAACTGGTCCCTTCTCAGGATTTCCACCCTTCTGGAATTTAAATATTGTGAGAGGACCTTGATTCACATCAGCCACAGGTTCTCTCCAGCTTTCAAAAGCCAATGAAAAACAAATCTGCATATATAAAAATGCTGGAAGATGTGCACAAACCCATTTGACTGCTCAAGGGTACTCCTTATTCATGTTATCCACTAATAGTGAACAGACTTCATGCAGATTCACCCATAGCTATGTTTCTAGGGTAAGAAATATTTCACCTGATTGTCACATGACCATCAGTAACTTAACTTCCAGAAGAAAAATTACTGATATGTATGCGCAAACTATAGTGCATGAGAGTCTGTGTGCAAGTCTCTACATTAATGTACACACACATACACAAAATGGATGCATATGTAACTATACACACACTCTCACACAGAAATACAAGCCATTAGACTGACTCACAACCATTTCAACTTCTAAGCTATTTGCACGTACAATGACAACAAGGACCAGAAATCATTTGCCAGATTACCTTCCACCACATCAAGGAGTCTATGTACTAAGAAAGGGTTAAAATAGAGAGAGGGGAAAGTTATTTCTAAATTATGTAGAACAAATATAATATAAAAAACTCTGAAGACTTTGGGACCTTGAGTACTACCAAATCCCCTACCAGCTTACCGCATATCAGCTTGTTCAACCTGAATTTCAGCTGCTCTGATAAACAAACTCTTTGGAATTGCAGCAGCTCAGAACTAAAGGGAGTGTTTACAAAAATGTTGTTTCAGTGGCAGAGGATTAATTATTACTACACACATTTCTCAAGGGTCTCCCTGGGTGCTCTTCAATAAATGCATCTAATACATGAAACGCCTCCAAACGCTCCATTTTCTCTCCTGCCTATCTTGTCAGAACAGTCAGACATCAAGTAAAGCTGGTGGACCCTGCCCATCTTGCATGAAGAGGTGGGTTTACAATCTGCCTTGAAGGTGGGAAGATTTCGGATCTGTAGGACAGAGGCATGATACAAAGCCTTGGTTCCATGGGCACAGCTCTACAGCAATGTTATATGTGGCGCTACAACATCTGATATGACAACAATTTCCAAAACAGCAATGACTGAGGCAAAGTGAATGGCAAAATTGATTTGAATGTCATTCCACAATTTCAAATTTCAATGAACATTTGTGAATTGGGGAAAAAATACTTTGCTATCTAGCTATGTGATTTGTCTTAGCAAATCCAGTAATTACACAGAGTTAGTATATATTAAAAATGTAGATATCATTGACATTTGGAGAGGGAAATTCACTTGGAGAGATATTTGGAGAGAAAAACAGGCAACAATTTTTTTAAATGTTATGGTGGCTGGAGGGGGTGGATATCCAAAACTCTCATTATTCATTTCTAGTAAAGAGTTTGCTGGAGGTCACTGAGGACCCATCTATGCTATAGATGGGATTTTCTAAAGCAGTCAGCATTGGTTCAACTTTGATTCCACTAACGTCAACATGAGTTTTCTGCCTGACTTTAACGGGAGCAAAGTTGTACCAATGTTGAGCTGTTCTGAAAGTCAGACTCTGCATATCTACCATAGCAGCCAGCAATTGTCTGGCAAAGTCAAGGGTGTCAGTGATCTAAAGAGGACTGCTAATGCTGATGCTACCTCCCCTCCTTTAGAGGAAGGAAAGGTCAGTGTCATGGCCCCGACGCACTTCCAAACTAGTCAGCAAAGTAAGCTCCACACCTGGCATGGAGAGTGTTTGAAGAACACTTCATCCTGTCAAAGGGTAGCCCATCAGCCATGATCGCCATGCATTCATGGAGACTTTTTGCCCAATGCCTCCACAATGCCTCAAGAGGCTCCCACTGGACTAGAGGGCACCTCTAGACACAGTTGCCTACTTCAGGCTGCCTTAAAAGGACTGTTTATTCCTTACTGTTTACACAGAACTGTAGGATGATTTTGAAGCACAAATACATTAATAACTTGGGAAAGAAGTTTTGCTTGTGATTATTAACATTACTGACCCTTTGGTCATGTATAATTTGGCATTTAGTCTACATTGCAAATAAAAACTCGGGCTAAGAAGCTGTTTAATTGTGGTGTTGTTCAGGCTTGGGTTGCAGTCTGAGTTCTGGGACCCTCCCACCTCGCAGGGTCCTAGCCAGGCCCAAGACCGAGCCTGAATGCCTGCACTGCAATTAAATACCCCCCTAGCCCAAGTCAGCGGGCAGGGGCCAGCTGCAGGTTTTTGTTCGCAGTGTAGATGTACCCATAAAGGACAAGGAAATTGCTGATGAAGGGAACAGTGGAAAATGTCCATCACTTGTAGAACAGTTAGGACAAAACTATCCTGTGTTTAAACAATTTATTAATATGTTCGTTGGTTTTGCAATATATCCAAAAGAGAAATGTTGTGAAATATTTCTGAAATCTGAAGAAAGTGAAGCTCTCAGTTAAATCAAAGCTTTACCACTCTGCTCTGTAACAACAGACACAAACCAGGACATTGCTAAGATTGACCAGCTGAGTCCAATATTTCATATGTGACAGTATTGACTGATGAAAACAGCAAACCAGCTTGAGAAAAAAAAAATCAATGAACCTTTGCTATGTTTTCACAAAATAAAAGACCAACAGGCTCCTGGACTCAAAAGTAAAATAAATCAATTGCATTAAACTGAAGGGCCTACTGATGACTAAGTGTTGTGGACAAGGATACAATGCAGTATTAATAATACTTAATAATACTTTTTGTCTGTTGACCTCAAAGCTGCTGCCATACTCATACGCTGACAGAAGTAACACATGCCCAGCAGGAGCAAACAATAGGCTCCGGGTGACAGATCTGCCTTCTACACCTGAACAGGTCACTGCAGAAAGAACTGTTTTGACCAGCAAAATACTCAGATGATCGTTAAGTATCCAATATCCTGACCACCGTCCTATACCATCTTTGATGTATCAGGTGGCTGTGGGTTAGTTTATGGTTGTTGCTGAAGGACAGGGAAAAGGGAGACCAGCTACCACAAGAGTGTGTAGATATGACCCCCTACTGCAGCATTTGTCAAAGATATTAATAAGAATTGGGTGGGAAACAGTGTTCCTGTCCCATGAGAGTTTTTGAGATTTAAAAACACAAACACAAAAAAACAACTTTTCCATCCGAAATCAGAATGAAAAGTTGAAATCTAGAAAATTTTTGTAAACCAAAAACCCAAGAGTGATTGGGTCAATCGAAATATTTCAGTCATTTTGAAGCATTTCATTTCAATTTTAATCTCTTAAAATTTTTTAAAAGGGAAAAACTATTACCTTAAATTTAAAAACAAAAAAAGTAATTTTGAACCAAAAAAATCTAACTTCTCCTTTTGAAAGTGTCAAAATGGGATACTGACAATTTTGAAACGTTTCCAAAAAATTGAATGTGGGAAGTTCATATAAACTGACCCTTTGCTGTGAACAGTTTTGGTCTCAACAAATCAGCATTTTCTGATTAAAAAAACCTTTGTCTAAAAATTCCCAGCTAGCTCCAGTACTAACCTTTTGTAATTATGACCTCAAGTCATGTGACGGGGGCCAGTACATGAAGTTCAGAACTTACCAGAACTCTTACGTGCCACATTGTTATTGTAGGTTTCAGAGTAGCAGCCGTGTTAGTGATTCTCATTTTCCTTTCTGTAGTGATCAGTCAGTTATATGGATTAGACTTACAAAAGCCAGTTATCCCGTTGGTGATACTTTTGCTTCTACTGATCAGTGAAGTTTTCAATTGTAGGGATCATATGGGAAAATTATTTCTTTGCTTTTCTTTGATTGCTTTAAAGGTTAGAAAGAATTTCTTTCTTGTATGAGAGGCCCCTCAGCTACAGGTAAAATAATGTTACTGCTTTTGGGCATGCCAGCCAGAGGCAATAATAACCTGATTGACCTTTCTTGGCCTGAAAGGTCCAGCAGGATTTGCTCTACCCTGGCAAGATTGCCTTTGTATGCACATGGTCTGATTTGGAAGTCTCAGGTTTTATGGATCCTCAACACAGCAATCATTTAGATGAAATAATCTGAAAGAGATCTGTCCAAATTAATACTATGAAATAATTCCACTGCATATTGAAACTAAACATTATCTTCAGATGAACCTCAAATGAGTCAGGTTTGCTTTAGCAAAGTGAGACTTAATAAAGCAGTAAAATGCATTTTATCCTATCAAAAATAACTGACATTATATTACCATAACCTCTTCCCTTGACAAATATGCTTCTCAGAGGCAGTGAAACATACATAATTATAGGCTGAAAAACACTAAAAATATACTTGATACCACACACATGCAGCATAACAGCTTGACTTCATAACACTTAAATGCAATATTTCCCTGCATAGTATTATATTAATACCATAAAGAACAGCCAGCCAAAAAAAAGAGCTGAAGAGCTGCAAAGCGATTTCAGAAATTGAAAAAAAAAAGTGATTTGAAATATTTGGTGAGAATTAACTTGCTCACTGCTCCCTATCAAAAACAGCTGCTAGTCCCTAATTCTAACCCCATTCCTTTCAAAATTACAAGTCCTTGAGATCATATTAATGAGAAATAAATACAGTCATTGAAAGAGTTAATAATTATAAAGGAAACCAGCCCCCAGCAAATCTTCCTCTTGTTCCTTTCGTGGAACAAGCTGATGTAATGATTTACAGAATCTAAGCACCAAAGCATTTCCAAGCAAGATGCTCACATGCTGGTGCTGTGCTAATTGCCAATACACATATAGAACATGGAACAGTGCGGGTCTGTCCCACACAGCAGCTGATCCACCAAGGATCTTACTGAGTCTGTTCCAGCTCCAGTTTTATGCACTTGGTCCTTTAGCTCAAAGGGATGGAAGTCTGGGCTTTGGAGCTTGAATGGTTCAGGTTCGATTTGTGATGCTCACCTAAGCAGAGGGGTTGTTCCATGTAAGAAAGGCCCTGGAAGAGTTAAGCTTTCCCTCTCACAAACATGGCTTCCAAGTTTGTTTCTGATTAATTTACTCTGCAACAAGTGGCACTAAACAGACTATTGTGATGGAGGCAAAATGAAGGCATGATGCTTAGTACACCAGTTATTTATGATCTGTATTGCAACAGTGCCTAGAGGCCCTAGACAAGATCAGGGCCCCAGTATGCCAGGCACTGTACAAACCTGTAGCAAGAGCACCAAAGAGCTTACCATCTAAACATAGTCTTATGCGTTAATTTCTTAACATCTCTCCAAGTTCAAGCAATAGATTTGCCTGAGATTTTGGGTCCTGTGAATCAATCATGAACTACCAGCTGCTAGACTCATGGGACTAGCTGATGGTTACACCTTTTCACCAGCTGATCCCCCCACACCCCAGAGGAATCACCTCAGAAAGTGCTGTAAACACATGCCCCCATCCAAGGTTCAGATGGAGTAGGGAAAGTACATAAATTCAAGTGGAAGTTCCATCAGGACCATACCAGTCTAGCTGCCCTGACCAAGTCTCTCCCCAGCCAGTTAGCTGCTGCTGCAGTCTCCCACATTTCAGACTTTACCTTGAAAGGTCCTGAAACTATTTCACTGAATCCCTATGACAGAGGGACTCACAAGCTCCCCTAGGATCGAATTGTGTTTTGATTTTCTCTCGGACAGCAGAAGAAGCATGTCAAGACAATGCGCACATACCTTCACGTGATTCCCATTTTGGGGACAGAGAAACTGAGATGACAGATAAAGATCAAAATATTCAGAAGTATCCCCTCATTTTGGATGCCTAACTTGAGATATCTAGGACCTGATTTTCAGAGGTGTTGAATATCCAGCAATTGAACAAATTGAAAATCAGGTCCTAGAGATCCCAGGTTTGGACACCCAAAAATAAGTGGACTATTTTGGAAAAAAAACATTGGCCAAAGATATAATCATTTTCAAGAGCAGGATTAGAATTAAGATTTCTCTGCTTCTAGTGTGCTCAGATTGCTATACTCTAATACTCCTCACTCTATCTCTTATTTCACTGCAGCACCCCGACTATATTAATATGTCACAGAGAGCCTCCAAGAAAGCAGGGTATCAGGGATGCCAACAAGGTGGAAGCTTTTTAGATGCTGCAGCATCACTCCCCTAAATACCAGTTAAAGGGCTTCTGTAATACCAGGACTTGCATTAAAAACAGCCACCTGCAAATTGCTCAGACTAACAAATGGCAGCCCACGGGCTGCTCCTTCCAGCCAACCACCTCTCAGTAGGATTGCAACCCTTTACAATCAGAAAATGACGTCACATAACAAATAAACCAAGGGAAAAAGAGACGTAGAAAGTTAGCTCCCTTTTCACCCATAGCAGTGATTGTTCTAGATGAGGGCTCAAACAGCAATGGTTTATGGATACCCTGCTGCTACCCATACCACAGTTGTCCTGTGACTAGCTAGAAGAATTCAGACCCCAGGGCTGTCAAAACCATCCACCAGCACTAAAGTCACATACAACTAGATCTGGGTGATTTTTTTTTAAAACAGAAAATAGTAAATTTGCCAAAAAATACATTTTGGGAGGCATCAAAACTATTCACAAATTCAGGTCAAATTTGGCAAAAAAGTTCAAAAATTTGAGACAATTCCTTTCAGCAATTTCTAAATGAAAGGATTCATTTTGACCATTTTGAAATGGTTTTAGGCATTTCAATTTGAAACATTTTGACTTTTCATTTCAAAGTGGTGCTTTATTTTGAATTTTAGCTAATTTTTTTTGAAGGATGAAACACAACAAAAACAAAATCCAATTTCAAGAGGTATTAGCCTGGTGTGACCAATTTCACAAACTCACATGTGAAAAATTCTGTGTTGCCTGGAACACAGACTCATATGGGTTTTTTTAATTAAATATTTTTTTTTGCACACAAAGAGCACACCCAGATAATTCTGTTAAATTGTCCATTTTGACATATGTTCCAAAGAACGAAAGTTCCCCCATGACCCTTTTCACAAGTTCACCCATCATGAAAAATACACAGAGAAAAACCATCATGTGAACATAAAAATTTTGGTGGCACCAAACACTGTTGACAAATTACATTGGGCCAGATTTGTCCTTGGCATAACAAAAATGTCAATTACATCAAGCATAAATTTGAAATAATGAACAAAAACTGCTCCTTTTCAAGAGCCTTGTCTTGAAATACCAAAATTGCTTCCATCACAACTCATTCAGAAGTTCTTTTTGGAACTGTTAGAAAAACAGTTAAGATTCTAATATAAATCTATAAAACTATTTTTCCAGTAATAATTCAGGTGAAATTATATATATTAAGGAACTATTTTTTAAAAAATCTTGATCTCTTGGCCAACTTTCCTTCTTCCAGAAATTATATAAAGTTTGGCTAATCAGCCAACCAATACCACACACTTCTAAAAATCCTGGAACACTATTCTCTTGCCATAATTCATTTCACGTTCCCCTTAGAAAGGCCACAAATATAGAGGAATTAATGGCTACAGCTGCTTCTAACACACAAGCATGGCCTGATACTGTGGGGCTCACTCAGGCAAACCTCATATTGACTTCACTGTCCTGAAGTTTTTACTCCAATCACACACGCACAGCTTGTAATGGCAGTGTCTGAGTAAAGACTAGGTGAGGACTGGTTTCTTATTCTTTAAGGCCTGATTTTTAAAAACTGGTGTCTCTTTTGGTGCCCACAACCATCTGAAGGCACAGGCAGTCACTTGGGTATTTGATATGCAGAACAATCGGGTCCAAATGATAGTAACCATGCCTGCTATTATTTGCACCTGCAATCCTGATAAGGTTGCCAACTGTCTAATCACACAAAACCCAAACAACCTTGCCCCACCCCCTGCCCAACCCCTTACCCAAAGCCCCGCCACTTCTCCGAGGCCCTGCCCACTCCATCCCCACTCCCTCCGTTGCTTGCTCTCCCCACACTCTCACTCAGTTTCACCAGGCTGGGGCGGGGGGTGGCACTAAGGGGTTTGGAGTGTGGGAGGAGGCTCTGGGTTGAGCTGGGGTAGGGGGTTTGGGTGCAGGAGGGTGTGCAGGATGCAAGCTCTGGGAGGGAGTTTGGGTGCTGGAGAGGGCTCAGGGCTGGGGGAGAGGGTTGGGATGTGGGAGGGGGTGCAGGCTCCGGGAGGAGGCTCAGATCTTGGGCAGGGGGTTGGGGTGTGGGCTCCAGCCTGGTGGTGCTTATCTTGGGCGGCTCCCGGTCAGCAGCGCAGCAGGGTTAGGGCACATGTTGCTCCCAGAAGCAGCTGGCATGTTCCTCGAAGGGCCAGAGATCTCCACATGCTGCTTGGGCCCTGAGCACCGACTCCACAGGTCCCACTGGTTGGGAACTGTGGCCAATGAAAGCTGTGGGGGCGGAGCCTGCCTTAGCCCTGCGGTACCACCAACCCGGAGCCACCAGAGGTAAGCAGGGCCAAGGGGCTCCACACGTTGCCCCCTCTGTGCGCCACTTCTGGAAGCAGCCAGCACATCCCTGCAGCCCCTCGGGGCGGGAGGGCAGGGGACTCTGCGTGCTGCCCCCGCCTGCAGTCACCATCCCCGCAGCTCCCATTGGCTGCAGTTCCTGGCCAATGGGAGCTGCAGAGTTGGCTCTTGGGGTGCGGGCAGCGCATGTAGACGCCTGCCCCCCCAGGGGCCACAAGAATAGCTGGTCACATCCGGGAGCAGTGTGGGGCCAAGGCAGGTAGGGAGACTGCCTTAGCCCCGCTGCGCTACCAGACTTTCAGAGGCCTAGAACTTCCCCAAGATGATTCCTAGAGCAGATCTTTTCACAAAAACCATCCAATCTTGCTTTACAAATTGCCAGTGATGGAAAATCCATCACGACCCGTGGTAAATTGTTCCAATGGTTAATTACTCTCACCCTTAAAAATGTATGCCTTGTTTCCACTCTGATTTGTCTAGTTTTAAATTCCAACCATTGGATAGTGTTATACCTTTCTCTGCCAGACTGAGGATGCCAGTATTATTCTCCACATAGATATTAACAGACTCATCAAGTCACTCCTTAACCTTCTCTTTAGTGTAACATACAGACTCAAAGAGCTCAATCTATCACTATAAGGCAGATTTTCTCATACTTTATCATTCGGAACCATCTCCCTTTATCAACATCCTTCTTGAATACCGGGTACTAAAACTGGACACAGTATTCCAGCAGTGGTCACCCCAGTGCCAAATACAAGAGGTAAAATAACCTCTCTTCTCCATTTGAGATTCTTCTATTTATACATTTCAAGATTGAATTAGCTTTTTTAGCCACAACATCACACTGGCACCTCATGTTCGGCTGGTTATTCACCATGACCGCCAAATCTTTTTCAGAGTCACTGCTTCCCAGGGTAGAAACCCCCATCGTGTAAGTATGGCCTACATTCTTTGTTCCTAGATTTATACATTTACACGTATTAAAATGCTTATTGTTTGCTTGCTTGCTTCCAGTTTACTGAGCGATCCAGATCACTCTGAATCAGTGAATGGTCCTCTTGATTATTTACCAGTCCCCCAATTTTTGTGTCGCCTGCCAACTTTCCCAGTGATGATTTTATGTTTTCTTCCAGGTCATTGATAAAAGTGTTAAATAGCATAGGGCTAAGAACCTATCCCTGTCGGACTCCATGAGAAACACTCCCACTCAATGATGATTCTCCATTTAGATTAAATTCTGAGACCTGTTTTTAATCCATTTAACATGCGCTATATTAATTTTATATCGTTCTAGCTTTTTAATCCAAATGCTGTGTGGTACCATCTCAAAACACCTTACACAAGTCTAAGTATACTGTGTCAACACCGTTACCTTTATCAGCCAAAACTGTAATCTTATCAAAAGTAGATTCTGAAGCCTGGGCTGAAAAAAAAATCAGGCCTCAATTTTGCAAGCTATGACTGACAAGAGTGTTTTTTTGGCAGTCTGGAAGCCCATAACTCCTCTGTTTTGCTCCACATTCGCACACCAATACTGCTCACAATAGGGCACCTTTACTAGGAAAACATCCTTAACCATTTGTCTCTCTTTGTACTTGCCTCAGATATTTAACTGCATTCCTGGCAGTACTCGGAATATGGCTGAAAGCAGACTGGCTGCCACTTAGGCTATATAAACTCAGTTTGGTGCTAGCGTATAATTACATGCTCTGTAAAGCATTTCAAGATGTCTGATAGCTAGAAAAGTATTGTAAGAAATGGAAGTTAACATCATCTGTAATTTGCAAACTTCACAACTGGGAATCTAAGCAATTAACAGATGCCTGCACTCCAGTTTCTTTAAAAAAACAAAAAAACAAAAAACCCACAACCACAACCCACACAGAACACAATCAGTCAATAAGAAAAGTGAAAATCATGAAGGCTTTCAGTGCAAAATCAGATGTTATTTACTATTAAAAACTGGCATCATCATCCTATATTAAAAAACGTACTGTACTCAACACAGTACTTCCTCCTTAAACTGTCACTATTCCCAAAGTTGTTTCTCCATCTGGCTATTTCAGTTGATGAAGTTCAAGTAGCGATGCCACTTTTCATAGCATTGGGGACACTCGCATAGAGGCTGCAGATGAACAGTGCAGATCTCACTAACTGTACTGATAGAACAAGGTACAGGAAAGACTCTTTAGAACCCCACTGCTTCCAACTACAAAAAGAATCAGAAGTGTTCAGAAAGACAATAGCAGGCTGAATGGCTGCCCTATATTTTTATACTCCTCTTTGTGAGAGGCATGTGCCAGGCTCTCAGTAAATTCCCATTTGGGGAATGAATTATTTGATAAACTAATCAGCACCTTATTGCTGCCTCAGGGATGTTCAAACAAATTAACTAGGAAACAACCTACAACGTAGCATGGCAAGAAGTGGTTTAACTAATCTGAAGGTAAAAGATCAAGCAAGCTCATGGCGTAATGATTTACTAGAACAGCTGAATGGCCTTCTATTAATGAGACTGGGGGACATATGTCAGCGTAGATTACCCATGAAAGTAACTCTTTGCATCTACATGTATCCAAACAAAAGTCATATCATCTTAATTGGACTTATTCGAGTCCCATTTCACATAATGTATTCACCTCTCCTGATGGAGACAATGCTCCATGAAAACATTATCCCAGTATATCAACTTTTTGGCTGCCCTACTCTTAGTGAATAGTCTACCACTAACTACTGTACAATAACTTAGATTATTCTTGATCCATAGCATTATTCTAAACTTTTTGGGAAAATACGCTAGAATCAGCTTCAGTAAAATGTGGGGCAACAGCATAACTTGGAACAGGTGGAACACTGTTCCCAAGAATGATGAAAAATTACTTCCCATCTATCCAGAATTAGCATTGTGACTATATACAAACATCACATTCTTTTAACTCATTCTCCCTCCTTCTCCTCCTCTCCTCCCAGCTCCTTCATTGGAAAATCCCATCCACATTCCAGGACTGCTTGGCGCAGGACATTTTCTATGGAAATTTGGACCAACTACAACTGAATACATACAAAGGACTTTCAAAGGTCAAAGCTAGGCCTCATCATGCTCCGGCCCAGTCCTGTGAGGTGCTGAGTGCTCTCAACACTTATGAAAATGGTGGGAATTGTGGGTACTTGCAGAGTTGGACATCTAGAGTAAAACTCCGACTCCTGTGAAGTTCATGGCAAAACTTCCACTGACTTCAGCAGAGCCAGGATTTCACTGCTGGACTCCAAGACCAATATTTCTAAAAACCAGAACCTAAAGTTTGGGTGTTAAATCCATATTCAACCTCCTAAATAAGTTTCTGCTAGGTGTTCAGTATTTTTGAAAATTAGACCATTTATTTAAGAGCCTGGGGTTTTCAATGTCCCTAAGGACAGTCCCTAAGTTCCCAAATCCTGTTAAGAGTTAATGAAAGTTGGGCACAGGCATCTAACTTCTTTGAACACTTTGGAAAATCTCACTTTTAATTATAGATTCAGGAGCCTTTAAGGCTCGGATGTGTGGTAATCTTGGCCCAAGTTGTTTTGGTCATGTGCTTGTACATCAGACCTGACCCTGTAACTATCTCTGTATCAAAGTGATAGATTTTAAAGTCCAGAAGGGCCAATGACGACTGACTATCTACCCTGACCTCCTTCATAAACCAGTATCAAACTATTGTACTGCATCATGGCTTCCATTAAAAACTGACCCAAAAAGAAACGAAAAGTACTAAACATTTCTGCATAAAGCCACATGAAGACTTACAGTAGCCTTGGTTGTAGGACTGATTCTGTTCTGCAGAATGCCACTTAGATGACGTCTTCTGTTCATAAGCTATTTTTTTAAATTGATTGGTATATTGGGCAAAGAAAAATGCAAAGAACTGACATTTAATTTCAATAAGACATTTTTAAATTTAACCATTAAATAGTAGTTTTGCTTAAAAATGATGAATGCATATAAATCTATATGGCAAGTTATAGATTACCAATTGTGTATCCCAAAGGTAAGAACAAAAGAAAATTCATTATTACATTTCATTCATCAAACATTTAATAAGAATGTCATTACTTAATCCTCTCTGCCTTATAACTATGAACAATAGGCTACTTCGTTGGCCTTCAGTTTGACCTAAGACCAAAAAATAAATGCATAGCTTCAGTGACAAATTACTCCTTTTTTATAATTGCCTAATGAAATGGAAAAAAAATTTGATAGTCCATAAAGGCTAAAAACATATCAATGATAACTACATTTAGCGTTTACTAAAAAGTTGCTGTTTTTATGGAAATATTCAAGTCTCCACTCCATTTCATACAATTCCTCCAAAAATAACACCCTTAGAGAGATGAACCAAAGGGCTCAGGAATATCATCACTGAATAACTGACTTTTTTGATGCATTCATCCATATGATTTATACAGATAATGTTTCTTTTAAAAAAATCAAAACATTAAATACCTGCAATGATATACCATGCCATATTATCCATTCAAAGACTATTTTATTTCAGTTTAACAAAAAACAAAAAACAAAAACAAAAAGCACACACACACACACACACACACAAAACCCTGTAGGTTTATTCACAAAGTCTGATTTTGAGTCTCCGTAATAAATTCTGTTCAAAAAGGACCCCAGAATGGACTCTCCAGCTTTGTCTTCATTGCAAAGAAAGAGGTGTCATTTTTTAAATTGAGTTAGCTATCTCAATTAAAATCTCTAGAGGAGAGAAAGCACAGATGAATTTTACCTTGAGGTCAATCCTATACCTTCCTCCCACCCCTACCCACTGCAACCTGAGGCTTACTTCGACTAGTTGCATCGAGATAACATTTACCTCTACATTGTCTCCACTAGATATCTTGATGTAAAATCCTATTTCAAATTAGCTATCTCGATGTACAAAAACCACACTTTTATAATAGTTTGAAGCAAAAGTTCAACAACTTGGATTCTGCATCTGTATATAGAAAGATGTATATCTACCCAGGAAAGGAATCTGTAATTTCTAAGCAAATGCCATTAGTTATTTTCAGAGATATTTGAAGTTGAAATAAAAGAAAACAATTAACAACAGAGATGTAATGCTGCAAGCACTCCAGCAGAGCATGGAAGGGAGCTATCCCCTTTGATTTGCAGGACTGACTTCCATGTTCTTTAATAAGATGCTAATCATGCAATCCTCATGGGTCAAATGAGGGACTTGAAGCCTACACATATTTGGCAAGTTAAAGAAGGCTAGGTTACTTCTTGTATCTCATGAGCAAGCCCAAAGGAAAAGCAACTGACAAACTTACAGTGACTGGCGCACCCAACTATAGAGGCCTTAGCTGGCACATATTACTTACTGACAACATAGTCTGATAGCCTTTCTGAGTGCAATGCAATTACCAAAAACATACTCATGGTAGACAAAATACTGAGTACCTGCTTCTATTTACAAGAAGTAACCTAGCCAAACACCTTGCAGCATTACATCTCTGTTGTTAATTGTTTTCTTTTATTTCAACTTCAAATATCTCTGAAAATAACCAATGGCATTTGCTTAGAAATTACAGATTCCTTTACTGGGTAGATATACATCTTTGTATATACAGATGCAGAATCCAATTTGTATTGGAATCAGGCCGTAATGGAGTACACTCACCACAAGGGCACCTCTTTCTGCATGCTCGGGGGATTAGCTCCTTCCAAGTCCAATTTCCGTTTCTACCGGTCATTCACATGTCCTGCCACCTCTCTCTCTCCCCATGACTCACAGTAGTCTCTCTTTATGGCTTGGCCCTCCGGCCAGATCACTATAGTGCCCCTTCTGGGGAACCAAAGTCCTATTGGAAAGCTGTCCCAGGCAGTCTTCTGTTCCACTGCCCAGTCTGCACCGCTTCCCCAGTGACTGGTGGGGGAAACCCAGGCCTTCCCGCTACTCCAGGTTCCAGGTGGGGACCCTATATGTGGCAAGTGGTCTGCTTTTTCCCAGACCATGTTGCTATTTCCCTGGATACCTTCCTCCATCTTCTGGTTCCCTGGTTCTGGGTTTACCAGCTCAAACTTCCTCATCCCAGGGAGTAATTGCAGACTGTTTAACTCCATAACCCTACACACCCACTCCTTTCTCTAAGGAAGTGACTGCAGACTACTTCCCGTGCAGGCTTTTTCTGCTGCTGCCAACTTCCTGTCTTTACACCAGTCCTGGCTGTTCCTTCTCAGCTGGGTTCCATCATCCATCAGTCTTTCAATTCCTGGGTCTCCTCCAGTAGCAGCCTATCAAATTCATTAACCTAATTTTACCTGCTCTGCCTTAGGTGGGGTGGAATCCCCATCCCACAGGGATTGTGTTTTCTTTTATGTTAAGCAAGCATCTGGCCATTTTGGGCTACTAATAAACAAGAGTAAAATCATTTTAAACCTGGACTGTCTACAATGCTTATCCGGTGGAAGTTACTGGTATGCTGTTTTCATGACCGTCAAAACAATTCTACTTCAGGACTTCTAAAGGCAAACATTTTCTCTTTAAGAGACAGTTTCTGGTAAAAGATCAGTGCAGACCATGCTACAACTTTTAACCACATCTGAAAATTTACATTTGATTAATATGTATCACTTCTTCCAGCAAACTATAATTAAATTAAGTGTCAAAGTGTGAAAAAGTTACTTTCTTAAATTAACAATTTTACACGCACTTCATTTATGGCTTTCACATGATTTTTGCTCAATTTGCTTGAAAAAAAAGTTTTATTCTTATTATTATTTATAGCTCTATTTTTGCAAACATATTCCAGTCTCATCTGGAAATATCTCAGCCTTATTTTATATACACATACCAACAGCTTGCGCTCTGCAGACAGACTAGTGCCTGTGAGGAAGCACAAAACCCAAAAAAGCTATTTAGTGTCAATGTTATGTTAATACCAAGTTTCAAGAGTAGTTATTAGTTTGATTTAATATAGTATATCCACCAAAATCCATCAGAGAAGTTACAAAAAGATTAGGTGAGTTTATTCTCTTGATGTGCATGTATAACTTCCTATAGTGTTAACTAGAGTTAAGTGCACATGCTGGTAGCAAACAGATCTTTGGCATCACATCAGTAGAGGCAACAGATAGGGCAAGTAGAAGATTTACAACATTCTGTTCAAAAACAAACAAAAATAGCTCTCTTCCTCTTTTTAGGGTCTATGAAAATTATCTTGTACTGCTGAAATTAATAGCAAAGATTCCCACTGATTTCACAGGTCCTTTGTTCTGATGGCCCAGAAATCTTTAAAAGCAATCTGAAGGCTTACTATGCAATACAAGGAAAGCTCTTTTCTGTAGATAACTCAAGTTCTTTAGTCTTCAGAAGAGTTGGACCCATGTCACAAAGCTTAGATGCAGAGCTGGACGTCACCTAAATTTGGGTGTATTTCACTTCATTGATGATTTATAGAGCTATCAATCCAGCAATAAATACACTGAAAAAGCATAAGCAAAAAAATTTTCAGCACTTATTTCCACTACTCCCGACAAGGAAACCAGCATATCATCAGTGGAACATTACTCCTCTGCTATTGATGAACCTAACCATGAAAGATAATAATTAAAGAGATTTTTATTTTGAAAGAGAGCTAAATAATGTTAAAACCACAGCAATATTTTCCCATCCATTTGCTGGAACCTCCCTCCTCTTTCAGACCTTGAATGAAACCCAAGATATTCAACAGTACTTCAAATAGAGACTTTAAGTTGCCTTCAAGTTATTAAAAGACAGCATGCACTGCGGCAAAGGTGACCCATGAATACAGCCATTAATGTTAGATTTTAATACAGTTCTCTGTATTTAATTTTAAAAGATGTAATGCAGACCAAACCAAAGTAAGAGTCTTCCAATCACATTTTCCCCCATAAAGCCACACTTTTGCAAACCTTCAAATAGAAACAGCAATTGAGGAGCAAGTAACTTGAACTTTGCATTGAACATATTGAAGAGGCGAGAGAAAGCATTTTCATACTTCAGTAGTAGAGTTTCCATTAATACAAAGCAAAGACTAGTTTGAGGATTCCATATTGCCCTCACTGAGGAGAAACTTGGAAATTAAAAAGGAAAATACAAGTACGTGGCTTATATCACGTTGCTCTGCTGAGCACTAGTACCTGGTCTTTTATGTAGGTAAATTCAGACCAAGTGCATGCTGCAAAAACTGTTTCTTTTGGGGTCAGCCCCCATCCACGCTCTGTTATACCAATCTGCTGTCTGTGAGACTAGTGAGAGAACATAATGTTTCCTTCATTTGGATTCTACCAGTCAGCTCAGAACAGGCATGAGTCACCTTTGGAAAGGCAAGAGCAAAGGAGTGTTCACCTTCACAACCTTCAAATCAGGAATTACAATATTGGCCACAGCAGATCGTTTCTTTACCCAAGCATCACTCTTATGTTTTCCAGATTTTAGTGGAATAAAGGAATTCTAATAAAGGTTCAGGATAAAGAACATGGTGCCAAAAATTCCATAATGGACAAAAAAAAGTTGGTTTACACAAGTTCTTCTTTGTAACAGAAGAAAAATCTATAAGGTGCAACAGCCGATTTGCCTTGAAAAATAGCAAAAAGACTCCCTTTGAGGCTGTGATGAGGATTATTCTCCATGAAGGTGCTTAGTAGTTGAAGAACTAATGGTCTGAACCCTGAAGAGCTCTTTGGCCTCAAGGATTAAAATGAGATACTTTAAAGATCTGAAGGGGGAGGGAGAATCCCATATTGCCAGAAGCAGCAGGAGGAAGCCATTACTGTTACTTATACAATCTATTCTTGCTGAGACTGTTGCCCAATATAGTTTACAAAATTTCAGTTGGAAATGCATTAGTGGCTGAACAGTGAGCAGCTTCTATGGGGTAAATAGAAAAAATAAAGTAAAAGCCTAGCTTCAAAGCTTTAAATGTTATTGAACAGCTGCTGCAATCCCTGCAGTCAGCAGTCTATAACCTTTTAAAATCCAAAGAAACCTTTTCTGAAATGTGAAGATTTCATTTGATTTTGGTTTAAGAAACTTTTTATGGATTCAGTTCAAATGAAGCAGATGACAATTAGTTCAAATACAAAAGCATCCTTCCACACTTACAGAATGGGAAGATGAAGGAAAAAAAGGACATATATAAAGTGCAATTTCCAGGCTGCTTTTTATTTGGTAATGAAACTTATTCCCTGCTAGTTGCATAGCACTCTCAAATGCTTACTTAAACTTTTTCATTGTTTCAGAATGTTTAATAGCCATATAAAATTATTCAGTCTATTTCCACATGAACGCATTTGTGTTCTTTACAGTTTAAAATAATGAAAATAATAGAATGCACTAAAAAGGATACTGGCATAAACACAGTATCCCGTCATTCATTGTAGGTGGACCTCTTACCCCTTTTTCCTCCCAATTTAATTTTTACTGAAGGTTCTTCTGCACCATGAGAGAGAGAGAGACTAAAGGCCCAGGCAGTATAATGTCACACAGATACCGGCAAGAGGGTATGAGAATAGGGAAACTCTTCAAGGTTGATCTCATAATGTTTGCTCAAGAAGAATGGAAGTCAGAAAAGAAGGAAGGTGTGCAGCCTCCAAACTCTGCTGACCTGGGATCTACAGTGCATGCCGCTGCCTCCAGTCCTGCACAGCACTTCTGCTCCCACAGCCTGCCCCCACTATCCCCCTTGGCACAGTGTTGCCTGCAAGAGCCAGCAGCCACCTTATCCCTGTGCACAGCAAATCTCTCTGAGATGGGTGTAAATGCTGCTTCAGACAGGATTAACATAGGATAAGTATCTACTCTCTGAACCTTCAGTATGCCTCACCCCACAATCCCTATGGAGCTTGATTCCCCACAGAGAAGGGAAGAAGCAATGTTATGTAAGTGACAGCTTTGCTCTTCTAACCTTACTGTATTGCTCTTGGAGACTGGCCACAGCAGCATCCCTTGTACTCCCGGAATGCTTTACATGTGTTTGCATACTATACACAGTTCTATTTAAGAATTAAACACTCATGAAAGGTGCCAGACTGAGAGCCTTGAACACTGCTATTGATGAACAGATCAGGCAGCTTATGGCGAAGAGCTGTGCAAACTTTCCCACAGCACCCTGATTGTACGCCTCAGCCCTGTTCTGCTTTTCAAGGTGTCCCACTTCTGTTCAGTTTTCCATATTCAGTCTGTTCCTGGCCTTACAGTCTGCTAACAAGGGTCCCAATTAGTGACAGTGGGGAAAGCGATTTTTTTTTAAAATCCATCTGTAATTGTACTTGGGAGTGCAACCCATTTCAAAGAGAACAGCCACCATCCTATGAGGTAGAGACTACCAGTCACTTCTGATTTGGGCCAGATTTGAACCAACAACCTACAGGTTGCTGAGGATGTAAAGTCTCTGCATCTTATTATCAAACTGCTAAACTTTCTAGGCCCTTACATGCTACTGAAATCAAAGTTAAGTATTACATTAATACAAGACATGTAATTAGACTGTTGGTTGTCTATTAGAATAGAAATTGGCCATATTTACTATGAGATCATGTATTTTTGTGTGTGTTATTCCTGATATTCCAGATTGTCATATTTCTTTCCAAGTCTTCTATTCTCGATCATGCTTTGTTTGCTCAATCAACTATTCTGTGGGCTGATAGCTTTGCACCATTTTCTTTAAAGTTACTCTTTTTTGTTTCAGTTAAGGATGCAAAGATCCATTTCTTTGCTGATGAGTTTAAAGAATCAGTGTCCAGAAGGCAACAAATGCACAGATTTGGAGAAGGGGAAAATTAAATTTCTAGCACAGCAAAGAAGCTCTTACCATACATCAACCGGAAAGCTTCTTTAATTTTGGTTAGTGCGAGAAATTGGAAGCTGGCTGCTACCCTTTAAAAATTCTGCACTTTCTGCAGGCCTTTTGGAGTGTCTATTGAAAATTTTATTTGGAGCAATAGCAGAGTGGGATGTGCTTCTGACATCTGTCCCATTCAGAATCAGCTACATTTCCGAGCAGTTCTTTAGCCTATTTAAGACAAAATGTCACACATAGGGTCAAACTCACCTCACCTACAGAAGGCCTGAGTAATCAACAAGTGAATTGTGGGCTTAGGGAGAGGCAAAACTCAACACTTCCATGAGTACACGGCATTCAGCATCACCCCATCATTCCAACCTGAGCCACCTCTCTGACATAGGGGCTGGAACAACATCTGCCTCCCTTCTGCTCTGGGTGTTCGGCTCCCTTCATTAATGTAGCTGCAGATGCCACGGGCCTGCCCCCATACCCTGCCTTCAGGCAGGCCCAGGTGGGGCCAACATGAAGTCCACTCCATGGCGTGCAAGGGGTACAGCTGCTCTGCGTGCACCTCCCTCCACCCCTCATCAGTGATGCTGTCCCCATAAACCGCAGAGAGAGCAGAATGTCAACTATGTGAATCTGGGAGGAGGATTCTGCTCTATTAGATTTTACCTCAGGAGCGAGGAGTTGGAGTGGATTAAGTCATCTGCATACATCTTCTGCCAGATATTATTCAGAGGCCCTTTTGGAGAAATTCTTCAAGTGGAGAGAGAGAGAGAGAGAGAGTATCTAGCTGCCAGCTCTGACTCAAGGATTTATTTACTACAGATGAGAATGAGAGTTAGAATGGAGAAAGCTAAAATTTGTCACACAGACAACTGAAGACTGTCGTGGGAATGAAGCAATATGGTTGGGTGACTGGAACTAGAGCAAAGAAACTCCCGTGTTTTATTCCTGACTTGGACACTGACTTGACTGTTGACCTTGAACAAATCACTCAACTCTACATCCCTGTAAGGCAATACTTGTGTAAGTTGTGCACAATGCAAGGGGTGCAAAATCTAGCCCTTAACCTCCATGTACCACAGGATGGATATACAGGAGGTTATAGCAATACAGGAGCATTGTGATGATTAATTAACTCCTATTTGTAAAGTGTTTACAAGCTTTTATGCCTTTTTTACCCATTTTAAGTTAGAGACATTCTTTAATTTTACTTGTCTGGTTATCCCATTTCAATAGGCTATGGAAGCAGTACTAGTGGCTGTGGGTCTTCCATATGCTTTTTATTCCTAGAATTTGCATTTTTAAAGCTGTGGTTCATGCCATGTATCTTTGGTATCTGTCCTAGTTATTTTGGATTTGACCAGATGTCAGACAAAAATCACATTGCAGCTTTTCACCCCAAAACCAGAGATGCAGAATATCTTGTTTTGTTAGAAACATCCTATTATATTTTTAAAACATGAGTTCTCATTAACAAGCTAGCTACAAAAATGACTGGGCTTTTTGTGCCTCACTCCTAAGGTGAGGCTCCACAATAGCCCCACGTTATCCAGTCATTAAATTAGTCTAATATTTTCTGCCATGCTATATGGCAGTTAAGAGACTTCAGGGGACTGAGTATTTTAGAGGCTGGATTCCAGCCGCTCGTATTCTAGTCCCTGCATATAGCTTTGGGAAAGTCAGTGTGAGGAGAATAATTCTGGTCTGTATTAAAGCTGATATCTCAGTTGGGCAGTGCACAGGGAGTCTAGATCCTCCAGCATAGGCCTCCTATATCTCACATCTCCCCCGGCCTTCAGAATCACACCAATCCCACTATCATTCTTTGAAAGCTTCTGGGGGCTTCCTACAAAATGCAGGGAAAGCTCAGTTCAGTGAAGAACTCAAATTTTTCATTTTCTAGCACAGATGGGCCCATACCACAACGTTTAGATGCAGAGCTGGACATCACCTAAATTTGGGGGTGTTTGGAGAAAGGAATCCTATTTGACTTCATCTCTGATTTCTAGAGCTGTCCATCCAGCAATAAATACATTGGACAATCATAAGAAAGCAAAGTTAAAAATTTCAGCACTTATTTTCTGACCCAAGCCCACAAGAAAGCCAGCAGGTCATCAGTGGAACTTTGTTTCTCTGCTATCGATGAACCTAACCATGAAAGGTAATAACTAAAGAGAGATTTTTCCCTTTTGTTGTTGTTGAAAGACCCAAATAATGTTAAAACCACAAAAGAATTTCCCCATTCATTTGTGGGAACTTCCCCTTGCCATTTATAAATTTCATCTCTCAGATTGCTTTGTACGGACAGTTTTGTATATTCAGTAAACAAGATCCTGACCACTGACTTCAAGTTTGCCTTCCAACACGCAACATAGGATTACCATAGGACTCTATCTGCTAACCATAAACTCTTTAAGTACCACTATACGTGGACACACTGAATATTATTTTTTTCTCTACTGTAGCATAACTTACATTAAGAAGGTACAAGTCGGGCCAGTGGATCTACACTAGTTTAAATTCATTGACCAAACCTTCCACGTGGAGGGTAGTAAAGGCATTAGCCATGGGGGCTACTACAGCCTTCATTCAGTGCTTATGCCCACACTGCAGCTCGGAGGTGTGGTTCCCAGAGCACACAGTCAGACCCGCTCTAGCTCAGCTTAGCCTAGCATGCTAAAAATAGCAGGGTGGATGTTGTGGCACTGGCAGTGACTCAGCTCAGACCCAAGGGGTGAGCAGAGCCTGGACTTGGGTGGCTAGTCAGTGCTGCAATGTCCACACAGCTATTACTTTGAGCTGAGCTAGCATGAATCTGTCCCCATGCTGAGAATCACTCCTCCCAGCTGCAGTGTGGAGCTAAGATTCCTTCTTTCCCAGACCCCAACTGATCTGCTCTCTGCACTCCCCATGTGGTTTAGCTGGGCAGAGGATGCATTCTTAGAGAAGGAGTAAAATAGTTAATGTTACCTGCCAACCCCACGTAGGGCTGGAATGCAGAAGTATCTCATCTTTGTTCCTATCCATCATAAGATTTTAAGCAGAATTAAACAATCCAACCTGTTTGCCAGAAGCAGCAATGGGCTGACGTATACATGCCAACAATGGTAATCAGTCAATGCTGCAAAGGAAGAGAAGGAATGGGAATGGGAAAACAAGAGCTCTCACCAATCCAAAACTCCACGATGATTCCAGCAGAATGCTAAAAAGCTTTGCTTTTTTCCTACCTGCCAGTCTGCTTCTCTCATGTACTTCTGCTAATCTTACCCCCGTTCTATTTATGCAAGTTTTCATTATGTAAAAAGGCCTGGCTCAAGCTTCTACTTTCTCTGTAGATACAAGAGCCCAGTTCTCTGAACACTCATCTCCCATTGACTTCAACAGGCACTGAGGAACCACAAACCCTTGGAGGAGGCATTTGGCACTTACTCACATGCCTGCAGACTGTGCCCAATACCACAAACCTTACACTCATGAGTAATCTTGAGGTGGAGTGGGGTGGGGTGGGGATACTCTGTCTCATGAAAACATGGTGCCAACTCAGGAATTTTCCCTTATTCAAAATATCACTCTCTCTTAATTACTGCCAATGGGGATGAAGCAAGATGGCCACCATTTTCCTAGAGTCTACCCGTATGTGGAAGTGCAGTGCTGCCAACTCTTGATCGCGAGTCACGGGATTTTGGCACCTGCAGAAAGAAGTGTTGTGATGATGCAAAAAATCTCCTCTGGTCTTGTAGTTTTCAGGGCTGGCCATGCAGAGAGAGAGAGAGAGAGAGCGAGCGAGCTGTGCATGAGACCATTGGGGCTGAGAACACAGATCTGCCCTGCCTTCATGTATGACCCTGTAACAGGGAGAGGGTCCTGGGGCAGCAGGACACAGGGGATAAGGAAGTTGGGAACATGGTGCTTCTGGGACTCGGGCAAGGGGAAAGCCCTGGAGCAGTGGGAGCAGGGGGAGTTGGGAAGTGATTCTGTGTCCCAGGTAGAGAAGTCCCAGGGCAACAGGATGCGGAGACTTGTTGTTGTTGGGTTAAGACAGTAACAGGAAATGAATGGCGTTTTCCCTCTCTTAGGGGTGGAGAGATGGTAAGTGAAGTTTCCGTCTGAGCAGCCAGAGAGAAGTGTGCATTTAAAGGTTGACTTTTCAGTGTGAAATTATCACACATGCATTGGCAGAGGAGTAGAGGGGAGTTAAAAAGTCAAAAGACAGACTAAAAAACATGATTTGGGGGGCCAATCTCATGATTTTTGATGTCTTGAGGCTAGCAGTACTGCTCATACTACCAGTCTCATTGCAGGCATTGCATTGGGATACCTCATGTGAATAAGAGTTCTGAACCAATACTTGCTGGCAGTTACTGGGAAACACCTACTGGGTACATTATTCATGCTAGGTAATGAGAAGGCCTGATTCTGAGCTCACTTATACTAGAGTAAAACCACTATGAGATCTGGATCAGGCCCTCTGTGTGCAGAACCTATAAGAAAAAACTGTGCTGAACGTGAACTCTTCAGGGAAGTGGGAGGTGAGCTGCAGAAATACAGGATGTTCCTGGGTTAGGATACTTGGTAGAGAATCAGGTTTGCTTTTGTAAATTTATACAGTATCTGAGGAAAGGGGCCAAGGAGGGGGAACTAGGAGGTTTGATTGTGTTCTTGGGCCTTCTTATAAATAACTAAACCCTTAATTTGTAAAAGCTCTTGAGCTTTCAACAATATTATGAAAAGCGGAGAAAGTAAATATTTTGCATTAATTTAGAGGCTTGTAACAAATCAAATCCTTGAAGTTGTTCCCAACAATTCAGAGCCAATTTATTAGGAACATAATCATTTTGCAAATCCCTGTTCCACAGTCTAAGGATCAAAAAGAACTATTTACTTCTGCCGAACAAATGCCTTAGCAGCCATACAACTAAAAGCAGACATAAATAAGACAAAGAATTTATGCAGTAAGGTGAGGCAAAACCCTATGCACAGAAGATTACACATTAATGGTTTGGAAAACAGAAAAAACAATTGGCTATCCTGCATTAATAGTCAGTACAAACTTGGAACTATATGCAATAAATACATTGTTAGCCTACCTAAATGACTATAACTAACTGAAGTGAAGACCAACAGATATTTGGTTTTCAACTCAGTGATCTCATTGCCAAAATACAAGCCTTTGATTGCTATATTTACCATTTTATACCTCCGAGTTCTGTTTATGAAGAATAGCCAACTTCACTGATCCAAATCCCATTTGCAACTAACCATCTTTAGTAATATTATGCTATGTTTGCATGCTAGTGCAGTAAATATATATATATATATATATATATATATATATATATATATATATAATGAATCCTTTAGAGTACTGTTCACCAATTAAGAAGTAGCATATTAAGCTTCTTAAAACCTTTGTAATCTGCAGTATAAAAGGCACATTTTATGTTAGTAGATAATTTAGCATCCATAAATCTAATTAAATGCAGTGAGTGACAACTGTAGTGTCTACAGAAATGATACATCAGTAGCAGATAATGTACACATTTAAGAGACTGGAACCCTATCTAAAACGTTGTTACAAATGCTTGTCCTCGATCATAAATCCAGCTAACTTTATGGGCTAAATCCTGCTTCCCTTAGTTACATGTGTAGTCACAATGAAATCAGTGGGGAGTTGTTTGCATGAGGAAAGATTACTCATGTGAGTAAAGATTTGCAGGACCAAATTTGCTGGATTCTTTTCACTTATAATAAAAATAATAATTATTGGATTTTTTTGCCTCTTATAAAAAAAGCTACAACACCCAATAAACTTTTTTTATCACCCTCCTATGCTTTACAGTGAACGATATTAAAGAAATTGACACTGAGAAGTTATAGAAGAAATACCTGAACAAAGGATGCAGATATTGCTGGGTGGAAAATGTTTCAGTCAGTGGAAAAAATTCTAAAAAAGTATTTCCCTACCCCCTCAAAAGCAGAATGATTTGTCATTCGATTGAGGCATTTCTACAGAGCTCATCACCGTAACATCAAAGTGATTAGATAAATATAAAAGGCTTTTTGTGTGTTTGGGATCCCAGTCATCTTTTTAAAACAAGACTAATACAAATAAGAGAACAAAAGAGAAATGTTATGTGTTAATTCTTGGACCCTTCCAGAGTACATGGGAATGCAACAGGTGACTGGTTAACACAACACTCTGCAGACCTCAAAGAGCTTCTGGAGAGCATTCTGCAGGTTTGCACTCACGCAGCGAGAGCCTCTCTGGTCCTTGCAGTTGGATTTCTTTTTCTTTTAAATCAACCCCTTTGATAACATTGTCTTTCCTAAGAGTTCTCATTTTAGTCTTGCATGTGCAACCAGACAGCCGGTCTTGCTGTCAGCGTTATTGGCACCATGTCTGCAGTCACAGCTTGCAATTACAGTACCTTGCTGAAACGTGGGACACCTGTGTACACTGAACTTTTCTAGTGCTTTACCACTGTTACTTTTTAGTCATGTTACTGATGAGAAAACAGCTTAGAAAAATCAATGGCTTTAAATTATACCTTACGTATTGAGTATACAAAACCACCACCAAACAGGAAGATTTTTTCCATGACTTTAAAAAAAAAATCAATCATGCTGATGCTACCCCTCCTTAAGCATTTTTATTTAATTCATTTAAAGCTTTTTCCAACCTCCCCCCCCCCCCCCGCATCTGGTTGCTTTGTGCAGGCTTTCTTCAGGTTTCCTGCTCAAGAGACTAGTTTTATCTAAAAGGTCAATTCATTCAGCGGGGCACCAAGCAGAATTGAATATAATTATCCCAATCTTTACTGTGTAGAATTCATGCTTGAATTCATTCAAAAAATAGCAAGCAGTATAATTAACTCAGAGCCCAACCAAATCTATTGAGAATGCCTCAGGTATCATACAGTCCCACTTACAATAGAACATTTTCATTTAAGGACATTGTACGTATTAACCCTAGTCAGCATCCAATTACTCGGAATAAGTGAATTCTCTGTTTCAGGAATGTAATTTGAAAATGTTGTCATGCAATCTGAGGCAAAAGGTCTTTTTTCATTAATCTAACTCTCATTAAAGTGGAAGCCTGTAGGTTATTTCAAATCCATTAGTTTTAAATACAGGTGATTACAATTCTATTGCACATAAGACAACAGAAATGTCTAAACTACACAATATTTCCTGATAAAGTGTGCTGATGAGTTTGTGACTTGCCCTAACTGTATAAAATTAAATTTATTGCCTGACCAAAACCAAACACTGTTTACTGCTAACCTGACAATTACATAAATGCTGTCCAATAAAAATTAGAAATTAAATTGTTTTTATATATTGTCAACTTTAAGCTACTAGTAGAATTCCAAATGTTTCGGAGATTCAGGTTTGGTTCAGATAAAGCATCCAAATACTATAATGCATTTCCAGAATGTCCAGACCTCGAGTCTGCAAAACTGGGCTACAAGAAATGGCTCTCTAGGAAATTTTGACATTTTTGCAAGCAGTCATAGCTAAAATACTGAAACAGCTTTTCATGTGGTACTTTGGCAGATCCAGTTTCAATCTAAGCCAGAAATTTGATAATGGCTCAAGGGAAGGGATTCTTCAGTTTTTGAAGTGGCTCTTTTCAGCCCGGCTCTAGATCCTGAGAAATCCACCCATGATGGAAGATCCTCAAATGTAATATCTTTGGAACTCTTTCAGAACTTAGCATATTTGAAATACTCACTGACCACCCTCTTAAATTCACCATCCTTGAGGGACAACAAAACTGTATTAAAAGCCAAGCATTCTTTATTAAACCACCATTAAAAATATTACATACACTCTATATATACACACACACACACTATGCAAGAGAAATGTCCTGTCTTATGTACGGTGAGATTTTGAACAGGCTAAAAGATTAAATTAAAGAAAAAAGTCTATTTTTTTATTTGGATTTATACCCTGCTCTTCCAGGGTGATTACTTTGGACTATAATGAGACTGGAACAGATGGCAATCTTTTCTTGAACCGTCTTTAGGTGAGATAGGAAATAGTAATGTATGACCTCAGACAGCAGTGCATCCTGGATACTTTTCCAAAAGCTGATTCGCTTTGCTCCATATATGCCCAAATACAGAATTTTGAAAAGGAATATTTAGCAAACTGACTCAATCCAAAAGAACCAGGGAGTTCAAATTCAAATTATCATTTCTGTCCTTGTCCCCACACTTTGTGTGGATAGACTGCACAACTTATTGTAGGTATTGAGTGGCAGGTCACATCAACCAATAATGGATAGCTTAGAAGACATTGTTTCTAGACAATAGTAATTGAAATTGACATCCCAAGCCATCTCTCAGGATTGCAATCACATTATTTCCCAATAATGTAGAAGATCAAATAAGTCACTGCTTTATGGTAGAAAAGACCATGCTGCTGTGAGAATACTGTTCTACTTACTCTACACTTCCATAATGCAATTACTCAGGATAAACACCCATTGATGAACATGAGTTACAAAGTTCATTGTTCTGACTGACCAATTCAAAACAAGCTTCCTCGTCATTTCTTTAAAGGATACTGCAGAGAGTATCATAGCAACTCTAGTTATCTGAGAAATAAACATCTTCTGCTGAAAATGTTAGATGATGTCCAAAAGAACAGCTATTCTTATGGTCTTGCTGCTATATGCATTATGGCATATTTAAAGCTTGTATAAAAATAGATGATTATTTCAGAGATTATTGCAAAAAACGTATCTTTGTACATCAAAAATTACAAAATTCAAAAAAATTTCAGCCAGCTTTAGTCATATTTCTTCATTCACTGAAATGGACTTACCAGCAATTCAGACTAAATTTACCTAACTGAAGGTCTTATAGAAAACTTCTTAGAGGTCAGAATTTTCTGGTCCCATTTTAGCGGAATTTTTGATCAAAAGGCAACCCCATTGTTGCCTGAGTTCTCCTAAGAGTTTCCAGACTTCACAGTTACTTCAAAGCTAGGAACAAAAGCAAAGGCCTTAGAAGATCCTTCTGCTTCTACTCATCCTTCATATGTTGTTTCAGAGTTTTGCAGGCCCCTCCATGCGGTCTACCTTACATGAAAGCAGGAAATAACCTTTCACATCTGAAACCATCCAAAACTGTCCTCAGAGTCATCTCTTCTTGTAACTATTGCCTAGGATCACCGCGTATAATAAATTATGATTGCTATGACCCTCTGATGAGGCACTACAACTTTCCTGCCATACACTAGACAATCAGAGAAGTAAGAGTCTGAAACATGGAGCCAGGCTAAATTACATTGACAACAAGGGAGCAATATTTTAGAGAAAAGCGTTTATTACCTTTTTTCAATGAAGAAGGCAAGCACGTTCCAATTGTGATCCATGGAGCCTCTGTAAACTTCTCAGTTATGTTTTGATTCACACAAGCCTGGCCACAAGAGAATTTATGGATGTTGGGGACATTGTGTGCCCTTTTGCCCTATCTAGTCATAAATCACACATACCTATATGTATTACACACTGCATATATAATTTACTAGAGCTTCCAAGAGTTACTTGCAACATTGACTCTATGCTCTCCTGCTGTGTTGCATGATTTATGTACACAAATAAGTATAAAAGCACAATGTGTCACAGCAAGTAAAGCTACTCAAAAATATTTAACGCAGATATTTCCTTTCACCCTTGTAGAGGCCAAGAAATACTAACAATCATTTCTTAAAAAGGTGTTCTTTGTAAGTGATTCATTTCACATCAAGCAACTTACAATAAACATATACAAAGGTGATGATTAATAGCGGATATTTTGAAGCTATAATGGGTGTCCTCATTTTGCCCAATTTAAAATCCATTCCAAAATTATGGGGTCATGACTCACTAGGGGAGACTGTGAAAAATTCAGCTAAGAGAAAACAAAAACTTGAAGGGAAAAAGAAAGACTGGTCAACAGGTAGAGTGATCGGTAGATAACCATGTCCTCACTGAAGTCAGTAGCAAAACTTCCATTGACTTCACTAGGGCCAAGATTTCACCCTGCAAGTTTGAAATAATGAGGGGAAGTGACACAAGTAGATGACTTCATCGATTTCTACAAGCCTAGCTTTTCAGGGGTGATTGTTCTATCCCTAAGATATAGCAGAGGCTTCCCTTAGCTAGATAAACATTAATTCAATTTTCTTATATTTTTAAAGTTTATGTGATATCTGCTGGACGGGATGCTTAGTGGTGTAAAGATCAGCTTTAAAATATTTAGACTCCTTCAACTCACATATTCAAATCTAGACAGCACTTATACCACCTTTCATCTTCACGGGCAATAAATTGAGTTCACTGTAATTTATTGTGTGGATTTTTCAAACAAAACCTGGCCTAAAATTAAAGGAGCTGAAACATGCACCTATATGTATTGTAAATGCTCTCAAATGAAGCGCTTGCTATAACCCAGAGCTGACAAGAACTAGAATACTTGATGGTCACATACTTGATGTTGAATGACTCAGTCTAGAACTTTGTACAGTACATTCAAAATGTTTTCCATTGAGAGTTTGTCCAAATCTGCTGATGTTGGAGACTTGTTTGAGAGAGCATGGAGATAAAACAACATTATTCCATATCATGTGAATATGTTCCCAAACTGATTCATGGTCAAAGGTAAAACAATTCATGACTGAAACAACAGGTATTCTGGTTCTAATACCTAAGAGATAGATTTTGTGTGTGTGTGTGTGTGTGTGGTTGGGCACACATCCCTCTCCCACCTATACATAACTGATACTGATCAACTTGATTATACTAGTGCATTTAACCACCAAATGTGCACTTGTCTTACACTGTCTCACTCATATCTGGCAACTAATATGGTCCCCTCTGAAAATGGTACTGAGTGTTTTGGTCATAAAAGGACAACGTGCACAAATTCTACAAAATCTGGAGTCCAATTTGGGACATGTGCAGTTTAATGTTAGATATTGAAAACATAGGAACATATTATATGGAACTCAGTAGAAAATTCTTTGCATAAAGTATACTTAATACATTTACACCTGAAAGTTATATCACTCTTACAATTTGCCATTTCCATTTTGTTTTAGTTTCAGCTGTTGATTTAACCAAAAGACCGTGTTTCCATGTATGAGTCATAATATAGCCATTATTTAGGCAAAAGGTATTTCACTAGTTATTACTGAAGTTATAAATTATGGGTGTCTTTCTGGTCACTTTAATCAAAGCACAGCATCTCTCACAACCTGTAATTCGGAAACACTCCAGGATGGGAATACATAGTAGAACTAAAATAACTAGTGCCACCATTGAGCTTTTTGGTTCCAGTTTTGTCACTGAATTTCCTTTCCGCTGTTTAAATTTTTGGGAGCTACATTGTACCTGGTTCAGCACAGCACAGCCCTAGAAGCAAAATGCCTCCCAGAGCTTTCAAGTATACAGATGGAAACAAACTGCTACACTCACTTAAAGGGTGCAACGCACCGCCTCTTCTAGCTGGCATGCAATAGGAAGGGGGAAGCAGAACTTTGATTCAACCTACTTCCTGATCCCGGGACAATATTACCATAGCAGAATTGCATTCTGCTAAGCACAGAGGCTGCAATTCTGACCAACCCTTAGCTGGGTCATTCAAGAGTAGAAAGATTCCTTATCCTTTCCCACACTGTAAGGCAGGGGTAATCAAGAGACAGACTGCGAGCCAAATCCAGACCACCAGATGCTTTTGAATGGACCCTGAAATCTTTTTCTTTAATTATCATCATTGTTGTTATTTTTTAAATTATTTTCTCTGGAGTCTGGACCTTGACCAAGAAATCTGGACCTTGACAAAAAACTCATTGACTACCTGGTGTAAGGCATGGATAGAATTGGGAGAAGGGACACAGAAATACCCATCAGTTGATCTCCAAAGCCTCAGTAATGTCTGCCTGAGTTTGCAGAGAACTGAAACAATCACTCTGCTATGTAAAATGCCCCATTTATTTCCATGGATACGAACTCAGATGCGATGACAATACTTTAATATATCACTATGGTTACATATTTCACTGCTCATCAATGCATGTAAGAAGAGAGGAAGTATCAGATTATGAAGATCTACATCAGCATGTCTCAAAATGTGGAAGCTTCAGGAAATGTAGAAATTAAAATAAATTGTCCCTTACCAACACATGGCAGAATTAACAGATGAACATTTGTTTTCATTTTCCTGAAGTGAGGGGTTCAGTTCTCAAAAGTCCGGAAAACGCTTGCTCAGAGAGAACCAATTTGAAGAAAAAGGAAGAGGAAAAAAGGATTTTCCCCACTCCCCAAACCTTTACCAGGCTCAAACTTGAACCAAACTTTTTCTCGTGTAGTGTAGTGTCAGATAACTTTTCTTTTTTCCCCTTTTTTTGTTTTTTGACACATTGGCCATACAGAACAAAAAGCAGAAGTGCTAGGATAAAGGTTTTGTGAAATTTCTTGATCCATTTTGCAGGGTTAATTGGCCAAGCATCTAAAATCAGGATGGTTATCCAAAGAAAACATGAACTCAAACTTTTGAGGTACTTCATCTCTGTGTATAAGGAAGCTGAAAAAGTCCAAACACTGATTGTGTACCTTACACAGCATGCACTAGAGTGTCTTTATCCATGAATAATGTGGAGAAAATGGTTGGTTTCACTCTCCAGAGGAGGAGAAGGAGGAGGAAGCCTGTTAATCAGCCTGTTAATATTTTTGATGCCACCACTTTCAATGCTTTAAAATCAGGTGCCACCACAGCATCTCCCTACATGCTACTGCACGCATTGAGCCGATAGGGTAGGACACAATATGAATTTTCTTGAGTTGAGACAAGGATACTGTAATAATCATTCATTTTATCATTATTTATAAAGGTGATCAGTAAATGTTAATGCAGGTCTTCTATCTCCTCCACATTATCTTGCCAAAGCCCAATTGATTTAACCTAATGAGGACAGATAGAAGAAATTACCCAGTCAGTAGATGCTGCAGAGACTAACACCATCCAGGAAGGAAAGATAAGCAAAATGTGGGAGACCTCCATAAAGATACAATCATGTCAAATGACTTTTTAGCCTAAAAGAAATCCAAAACAGCAACTACAACAAAAAAAAATTCAACTTCCAGAGTAGTTATGTTTGCTAACTCATATAACTAATAAACCTTTTAACAGTGCAATTCTAAAACTAAACACAGATAACATTAATACCGTGGAATCACAATTAGAATGAGTAATATTGTATGCCAAAATTCAAAAAAGTGGCCAAATTCGGACACTCTTACTCACATTGAGTAATACTGTACTACTCAATCAAGCCCATAGAAATCAATGGAACTAGTCATTTGTGGCCATGTTAGTCATGCTAGGTAGCACCTTATTCCACAAGTAGCCGCACTCAATAAAACTATTCATGTGAGTACAGTTATCAGAATATGGTCCATTTTAAGGTACTTCTCAGGGTGGCAGAGTTGTGTCTATACAAAGCAGTCAAGAACCACAATTTAAGAATAACAACACTGTGATGCTAATAAACAACATCTTTTTACTTATATTTGCCAATAACATCCCTAAAGTCCTCTAAAAATTCAAAATAAATAAGAATAATAAAAGGATAATTCATTGTTAAGAAGAAAAAATAAAAATATAAAAACCAAAATAAAACAAAAAGCCCCACATCCAAAAAATCTAGGGCCAGATTGTGAAGTTCATACTTTCACTGGTGAGGAGTTTACTCATCTGAGTAGTCAGTGGGTAGTCAACTCTTCACCAATGTGAGTGAGAAGTTCACAATCCAGCCCACAAAAATTAAGGGCACGCGAAGAATGGAAATTGCAAACAGCATGTGATTTTTTTTGCTAATTCCACCTCTCACTGAGAATGCAGAATTACAAGTGATCCTTGCTAAATTGCATAATACTAAAAAAGGGTATGATGGGGAAAATAGCCAGTGGTTATTTCTGCTGTTTCTGCTGTTAACTATTTCAAGCTAAAAGATGTCAAACTTTGTTCTTACCCAAGTGTAAATCCAGAGTTATTCCCAAACTGTTTCTAAATATGAAATTCTATGATGACATCTTATATTTGGATTTTATTTTGGATTAATGAGTAAATATTACATAAGTATCCCAAAGTTCCTTTAGAAATCAATTAATATATAAAATCTTAAATTTGGTTAGGAACGGGAAAACGGTCAGGTATTTTTAAAAGCTGACATGTGCAACAAGTTAGCCTTATGGCTCTACCCAGCTCAAACCTGTGTGTCTCATTGCTACAAAAAACACACTTTTTTTTTTTGCCACTTCTTCATGATTTTCAGGTGCCCTTACCTGGAATTTTGTTGGCTGAGATTTTTTTAACCTGCGTAGCCAAGGTTAGGTTTCCAAACAGGTGGCCTGAGCATCCAGTAGTTCTCATGTGCTTGAAGCTCAGTCCAGATAAGTCAGAGGTGATTTATTCAGGCAGGGGGAACAGTGAGAGGAAACAGAAAAGATCTCTTATGTTGACTGATTGGTTGGGCCAGTTTTTGTTACTAAGTTTTGCAATACAGGGGTTCTACTGGAACCTTAGCTACTTCTGGATATCCAGATAGGAGGAGATAGGAAATCATCATTTCGCAAAGAGGCTATACCCTTTCCTTCACAATTATCCATATTTTTGTGACCTCCAGACTGAATTATTGCAGCAAGCTCTATGTAGGGTTTCCCTGGAAAGCACGTGGAAACTTCAGTTAGTGCACAATATAGCTGCCCACTTACTTTGGGGTGTTTCTAGTATAGAGCAATTATACCTATGCTATAGAGACTCCACTGATTTCCAGATTGCTTCAGGGGCATTTCAAGGTATCGGTATAAGTCCGATCAACCAACACATTTGTTAAATTACTGGTGATTTCACTGCCTACCCTGAAACCCCTTAAAGGGATTCTGCTTTTAGAGGGTGGATGATCAGCACTTACTCAAAATCAGGCCCCTCTAACTTGCGGCTCAAGTTAGACAGCCAAAAATTGAGGTGCCCAAAATCATTGGTCACTTTTTAAAATCTTGGCCTAAAACCGCTTTTTGGCTGGGGTCCTATATATACAAAAGTAGTTTTTATATTATACATATATCACACCCAGAGAGGAACAAACAAAGTGAAATCTCTTTTATTCTCACCGAATCACTCACTATTAATGGGGTTTCACTATATCTGAGTTCCTGTAAGTAGGTTCCTATGTATAGCCAGTTTGATCTATTCCTGTTTTTGTAGGTGAACTGTTTAGCCTTGCAAAGGCTACATTTCAGATAGGCACTGGTTGATTCCTCATGTTCAGTGACTGCTTATAAAGTTTGACAAAAAAAAATCTGCTGCATTTTTAATAAGAAAAACAAAAAGTTTAAAATCATCATATCAGGTGAAAGTGATCATTCTCTGAACAGTGGCCATAAACAAAAGGAAAATCTCTCTTACTTATGCAACTGGTGATTGACATTGATCTTTGCAGGTTGACATGAAAAGTGGCTTTGGGGGTCTGGAGAGAATAGCATTTTAATTAAGATTCACAAGGGTTTGCAGTCACACAGGAGATGTAAGCATGAACTATTATATATAGAATAATCATTTAGAACAATACTTTCTCCCCAAACAAACAGATGATTCCTCTAAAGGAAAGAGGACAAGTTTGTCTAACTTTTCAGGTGTATACATTTTAAAAATACTGAGAAGAACTCACAATTCAGAAAAGCAATATCCGTCAAGGACAACAATGTGCAAACCCTAAATACATCTAAACAAGATAGTGAAAACAAGACAGTGCATTACACTTACATGGATTTAAGTTAACTGAAGAAGATAGAACAAGGAAGAAGAGTTCTTGCCACTGATGTGTGGCCTTTTTGAATGAAGGGGCTTTTCATTAACAAAGTAACAGGAGATATCATCTTTCCCTGAGTAGGAATCATTCACTATTAGCACAATGTGTTATTATTGGGTTTCTTAATTGAAATGTAAATTTTGGGAACACTCTGACCCAATTTACTCCCAGGAAAAAAAAGGGCAAAAATCTCATTTTCAAAGCTCTACATAGGCACTTCAGTATTATTAATGATTCAGCTGTGTTGCTACATGGACCAGACCAGTACTCTGCTGACAATATTTTACAGCATTCAAAAGAGAGCACACACTTATACAACACTGTCAATTGTTACATGAAGTAGCACCCTCCACACACACCCAATCTATTTCTTAGACTGAAATCATCACAATTCAAAACAACAAATTTTGTCATTTTATTTGAAAAACATAATGGTGCCTCCTCTCATACTGAAATAACCCAGCTTTTCTCTTGGTGAATCTATTTGCAAAATATAAATGCCCTTTTCTTTCCTCCCTCCAACGGCTGCTCAACCTAGAACTGGAACTTTAAGGTTCTGAAAGGTTCAGATACATTTTTGGTATATCTTATTTCTGCAGTGGAATTGCAAATGCTGTGTTGTGGGATAATCTACAGCAGGGATTCTCAAACTGGGGGTCGGGTTATTATGTGGGGAGTCACGAGTCAGCCTCCAGCCCAAACCCCGCTTTGCCTCCATCATTTATAATGGTGTTAAATATATAAACAAGTGTTTTTAATTTATAAATGGAGCGGGGGAGGGGGTCACACTCAGAAGCTTGCTATGTGAAAGGGGTCACTTGTACAAAAGTTTGAGAACTACTGATCTAGCGAATCCTGGAACATGCAGATCCTGAGACAGGGAGTATGTTTTAGAGTCTCAAAGAGGGTTTTTTGTGGATTTCTCTCTAGCGAGAGTCTTATAAATATTCAAGCAGCATAATATATGAGATAACTCACATCCAGGTTGTCCAAAAAGTACATCACTGACTTGCTGAAATTAAGAGTGCATTTGCTACCTTGCAGGATGACCACTGAGGCTTGGAACACTGTACTGTGCTCTGGCTGAACTCCCTGTAATGGAGATATGAACAAAGCCTTGAGTTTTTACACCTGGACTTTTTTCACTTGATTCTCGAGTTGAGGTTTTCTGGGGAAATCTAGTTCAGGAATAAGGTAGTCATTTTTCCCCTGGTGATCATGCGTTAACTGGTCAGTCGACTTAAAAAAAAATGTAAAGAAATCAAAAGATTCCTTTAGCTGAGAGATAAGGGGTATACGCCATTTCTAAAACCAGATACAATGAACAGCCAGGAGTGCCTGATCATTCCAGTGGGAGCAGGAAAAAGTTTGGCAGCGAACATGAGCTCTGGCCTATAACCTTCTATTCTCCTCTGTAATGCAATAGATAAAACAGTAGTTAAATGGACTTATGGCTATTTGTCTTCTGTATTTAACTAAAATTGTTTTGGAATTCTTTCGCTAAAAAGAGGCTTTTTAAAGATACCATCACTAGTTCCAGATTGAAATATCTCAGCCTTTCACTGAAGGAGACTGTGAAGCATGACATTCATATATATCCACAGTATTAATAATCCCAAGCATTCAAAAACTAGGTCAGTCCCCCCAAAATCAAGAAATTGACTTAAAGATTATCGTTATTTTTTTAAAAAATAAAAATAAATAAATCTGGGGGTTTCAACCCAAGTTTTTTCTATTTGTTTTCTACTTTTTGAGCCTTCAGGAATCACGTTTTCAAGCTTTTTTCATGAAACATGAAGGTTAGAAATGTATTTTTTTAATGAAAGCTGATTTAATTATGTAATCACACAACTCCAGGAAATGATATTTCAAGGAAAACACCAAATGCCATCAGAATCGCCATAAATTATGAGAGCTGGCAACATTGTGTCCTTCCCTTTCAGTTATTATAAAAAGCTCTAATAAATGTCTCCTACCTAAAAGCCAGAAATGCAAACTTGACTCTTAGAGATGCCCTTAGAGACAATAGAAGAGGATGAGCAGGTTGGGAATTTTTTGGTGTGTGTCCCCTGGCAGTCAGTGTGTACTCACTCTGGATGTAGGAGGCCTGGTTTCATGTCCCTGCTCTGCCAGGTTATTGGGTATTCTGGGTGAGCCTCTCTCAATCTCTCTTACTAAAGTTGTTCTACTTTGTACAAATAATAAATACTCATGGGGGGAAGAGGGGAAGAAGAGAGCAAGTGACAAGCTATAGCCTGGCTCAGGTACTCACCTGGGATTTGGAGACCTAGGATCAAGTCCCTGGTTCACCAATAATCACCCACCAACAGACAAAGTGGGGGGTGGGAGGGAAGATGGGCTTTGCAGCAATCCAAGAAGGCTAATTAATCCAGGCCTCAGTATACCAATGGAAGAAATGAGGGGCCCTCCCAGAGAACCCCCAGGCTCTTGTGAGTTTAAATCAGGCCATAAATGTTACTTAAAACCAAATTATGTGTGTTTTGGGGTTGAAATCTAAATAAAAAGAGAGAAAAAGATTTTAAGGGTCGTCAGAAGCTGAAGAGGGAAGTTTGATTCATAATGCGTTGAGTCTTTAAGATTTAGTCTCAGGAGAGTCTTTTTTAAAAGCAGTTTAATATTCCAGAGCAAGAACTGAAGGCTAGCATGAATATTATTATTTGCTATTGGATGATATGTAGTGAAATCCGAGATTTTTTTTCCCAGCAAACTTGGCATTTCTGTATTTCTCCTATGATCAAGTACTCATAACAAGAATGCACAAGGGAAAGAAAGAAGTGATGGATGGCAGGCCAGGGAGAAATAAAGCCATAAAAATAGTAAATGCCTAAATGGGATTTGCTCTTTCAGTGACTCAAGCACCAAAGTTATATTTTTACAAACCACGGCCTCATTAAACTAAAAATATGTCTGGCTCCTGCACTGTGTAAGGCCATGGAAGTACCAAAACAAAATCAATTTATTGTTATACATTTCCCCCTTCAATTTTGCCTTTTGCTTCTGACTATGGGCCAAATTCCATCTTCTGTCCTTGGAGAGAGAGAGAGAGAGAGAGAGACCCACACATACACACACCACTCCTTGAAGACAACGGGAGTTCCAAAAATGGATTTTAGGAAAGAATTTTATCTTATAGTTTTATATTTTCAAGTTTAAAAATTGGTCTATTTTTCAATTATAGTTTTTTTTAAAAGGGAAATTGAAATAGACTTGTATTTTTGTGACAAGGGCTCAAACTCAAAACTTTTGCTGTACGGTAACTTGAAGACATAAAAAGCCAACAATCAGGCATGATACTTGGTGTTCATATTATCTTCAAATGTCCAAATACAAGTAAAACAGAAAAAACACATACAGTGAAACCGTGGTCTCCTATGTCTCAATAATGGTATATCTGGATCTGCCCATAATGAGAACTGATATAAATGAATTAAAACAGACAAAATGTAGCCCTCACTCCTCTGAGCTATGTGAGGGAAGAGAAGTGGAATAGTAGCTGCTGATTGGAGGTTCCCAGAACAATTCTCTCTCATTTACCAGGGTAGGATGGCTCAGGGAAGACTGTGCTTAGTAGGGGCCTAATTTTAAAAGGGCCTGAATACTCTGGCTCTGATCCAGGAACGCATTTTAAGAACCTATTTAACTTGAAGCAAGTGAGTATTTCCATTGATTTCAAAGTTATTACTCATGTGCTTAAAAGTTAAGCAGGTGCTAAGGGTGCTCCTGGATCCGGGCCATCCCCTTGGAGTATCAGTCACTATGCACCTTAATTATAGCGATGAGTTGCTATAAATATCCAGATAAATGCTGCAGGAAAGTAAACAGAGAGTGTGATGCAATGCTTATTGAAGTCAATGGGAGTCTTTCCACGGACTTAAGTGAACTTTGGGTCAAACCCACATAGTAGTGCTCCTTGCTGCGGCAAAATGCAGGAGGTAAACACCAACACACCATACAGGCTCGCTCCTCTACAAAGCTATGTCATTCTTCAGAATCTCAGCTTTCTTTTAAAAAAGAGTAACCCCCTAGCTGTTATGGTTCCAAATAAAATCTGAAAAATGTGAACTGACTCAACCAATGCAGCATTGCCCCATTCATCTCTGGGTTAATTCAGATACCCAGTGAAGATCATTTAAATGTCCACATTATTAACTACTGTTAATAGTTCAATTAATAGTGAAATTCTTCATGTAAGGCAGGATATGGAGAGTCACACATCTGTACAGTTTACCACTTTGGTGCCACAAATGACACTACTTACTTCTTTTGCCCCAGTCAAGAAGCAACCAAGCAAAGTCCATGGGCATACTGAATCCCGCCCAGAGGGTGAGCAATGCTCAAAAAGCCCAGCAGAGCTCAGAAAGAACACGTTACTATTCTGAACAAATGAACAAATTTACAGTGAGTGATGGCTCCTTCTGGTGCACAGCTTATTTTAGGGTCAGAGCTTAAGAGAATACCACCAGCTTTTTTCCTAAGTCTCGCTCCTGTGAGAGGAAGGGGAGGCTAGGAGCAGCATGTGCTTCTCCTACAAGCAGACAACGTTGTATAGAGCAGTGGTTCTCAACCAGGGGGATGCGCGCCCCTCGGGGTATGCAGAGGCCTTCCAGGAGGTACATCAACAGGACAATAACAGGGTTTAAAAGAGAACTGGATAAATTCATGGAGGTTAAGTCCATTAATGGCTATTAGCCAGGATGAGTAAGGAACGGGGTCCCTAGCCTCTGTTTGTCAGAGGGTGGAGATAGATGGCAGGAGAGAGAGATCACTTGATCATTACCTGTTAGGTTCACTCCCTCTGGGGCACCTGGCATTGGCCACTGTCAGTAGACAGGATATTGGGCTGGATGGACCTTTGGTCTGACCCAATATTGCCATTCTTATGTTCTTATCAACTCATCTAGATATTTGTCTAGTTTTACAACAGGCTACATAAAAAGCACTAGCAAAGTCAGTACAAACTACAATTTCATACAGACAATGAGAAAGTAAGCAATTTTTGACAAATAGTGTGGTGTGACACATTTGTATTTTTATCTCTGATTTTGTAAGCAAGTAGTTTTTAAGTGGAGGTGATACTTGGAGTATGCAAGACAAATCAGACTCCTGAAAGAGGTACAGTAGTCTGGAAAGCTTGAGAACCACTGGTATAGAGGGGCCGGAGACATGGACATGGGCCCAGGTCAGCTGGCTATGTCCCACTGGGTCCTGTAGCACTGAAAGACACCAGCTGAGCTCTCAGCATTATGCATTCATTCCTACCCTATTCTTTTCCTGCAAAGGTATACTGGAAGAAGGCTCCTGCACTTCTTCCCTCACTAATTCATTCACACAAACCAGGGCAGATTTGTCCCCAAGAAACACTTGGGACCAGATTGTGAATCTCTTACTTCAACTAGTGAGCATTTACCTACACAAACAGTACCCGTGACTTCAATATAAGTAAGTGCTCACTAGAGGATGTAAGGGATTCATAATCTGACCCTTGGAAAGTCTCTCTCCTAGATTTAAAAAACCTGTAAAACTAGTCAAACAAATAGGGTAACAAGTCTATTATCTCTGTATATGAATATGCCAGCATTGGTGTTAATTAAAGCAAAACCATATTGCTATTTTTCCAAAGAAACTTCTGTACTTCAATAGATTCTAATAGATGATGTGACACAAATTAACTATTCCTGTTAGCAGGGAAGTTCAGTAAAAAGCACAACAATAATAACTAAAAAAAAAAAAGGCTCAGCAAGCTTGGAAATGCATAGAGCAGGAATTAAATGCTATAATCAGATTGTTTGTGCAACCATTTAGCCTCTCATTTTCTTGCTGTGCAAGCTGAGGGACCGTTTGAGACAGGCCATCTTGGAGAGTAACAAAGTGTACCAATAACTAACATGGGATTAAAAGAATATTGATGGCCCATGACAAGCTGCTTCCTGAGAAATGTTTCTTGGTCAAATAGCAGCAATCATTAAATATATGAGGGTCAGTCAATTTAATCTGCTCTTTTTATATGGATTGATTAGTTTAGTAAAGTAACAGAGCGAGGAGACAATTAATGTGACCATAGTTTTTTATGCCATGATGTTACCCCGTCATTTTTAAAGTGACTACTTAAAAGATGATCTTCTACACTAATACATACAAGTCATACACATTTTAGCAACTGTGTACAGCACTGGTAGGGACTGAGACCATTAAGAGTTTCACTTATACAATCCAGAAAATCATTATAGTATATTTATGTAGCATCTTTTATCCAGAGGGTCTCAACATGCTTTACAAACTTGACTTAAATAGTTATAATTTACAAATTGTAGTCCCAATCCTGCAATGGGCTCCATACATCTGTGCCCTTGTGCAGCTCATTACAGGGTCACGCTTATATCTAGAAACTACTACACACCACTAAAATGTATCCATCACTTGCATGAAATGTGGCTACTCTTCAAAAGTGCAGAGCAACTTTACACAAAAGTTCAGGGCATGAAGGGGAGAAGAATTCTCATGATATCCTATGGAAAACTCTTACAGAATTTAAGACTGGTGAAACAAACTGGGTTTAATAGAAACTGTTTTTAAAAGAGAACGGGATCCTTCCTATAGAATTTTCAAACACACATGAAGAATTTAATAAAGAATTATATCATGCCTAATGAATACTATAGGCTGGTTTACAACTTCTATTCAAAACTCAAAGAACTTTTCCATAAAGAATAATCATTTGAAACACCAGGAAGAATTTTAGGTAGGCAAACTATAATCAGAACTGGGCCACGACGCCGGAGCTAACTCTTCCATTCTTGGTGGAAAATGCCATGAAACCTTTAATAACCAGTCAAGTCTCGGGGCTGCTCTAAGCCATATTCAGTTGTCCATGGCCACAACAGACCACTCCAGAAGCCAGGGAAATGGGTTCAAGATCTCCAGGACTTCCTATTTCCAGACTGGCTAGAAATACCATAGGAATGGGCTTTCCAGGGTTTGCTCAAATAGCTGCTCATACTGGAGCCAGCATTTTCCTGCAAAGAACTTTCAGCACTGCACTATTCTCAGGTGTTCACCTCTTGGCCCTCTCTGACAGTTGTTTGACAGATGATGCAAATTGCCTGGCACACATTTTAAAGTTGGACATTTAAGAAAACAAATTACAGCCAATGTCTTTGACGTAATGCTTTGTGACACCAATAGTTAGGGAGAGTGACATTGTCGGAAAATAATTTAGGTTGAAAGCTTTTGGAACAGTTCATGTTCCAAGGTGACTTTACTCTATAGTTTGCTACTTTTATAAGTAATTCGTGATACGCTTTCTGGGTGAGATGCAAAGCCAATGCAGGTCAATAACTGTTTCCATAGACTTCCATGCATTTTGGAGCAAGCCCTCATCGAGAAGGTAATCTCACAACATAGACCATTCAGCAAAAGTTCTTACAGAATCTGATCTCACAATTAGTCCCTCAGTATTTCTTTCTCTAGTATTGGTAGCTGACCCTATATTTCCAGTTTCCTTCTTTGACTTTAAAGAAGGAGAGACAGGCCTGCCAACAGCAATACCGGGCCCCAGGGCAGAACAGCCAATGGGTGCTCTTTCGGCATGGCCAGGGCTTCGGCATGGCCATGCCCGTCCGGCTGCCTTCGCCGCCTGCAGTACCACCCCGGGTGCACCTAGGAGCCCTGCAGCCTGCCTGGGTGATTTAAAAGGGCCCTGGTCTCCTGACCACTGCCACTGTGCTCAGGAGCCCCAGGCCCTTTTAAATTGCCTGGACAATTGCCCCCATCAGCTGGCCTGAGGAGAAAGCTTTTCTTTGGGCTGCAATTAGAGAGGCAAATGCCACCCATCTGCCTCAATGGGCTGGGGAACTTGATAGGGCCAGCAGTGAAGGGGGGCAGTCCCAGCAGCAAGGGATACACCGAGGGACACGAGGTAGATTCTCCCCTCAGGTATTTCTGGCACTGATCGGCCACCAGGATGAGGGGAAAAGGGTACTGATTGGCCAGCAATTCCCAGCTCCCAAGATTTAATCTGGAGTAGGGGCCATGTAGAGCCTCTTTTGGCTCTGTTCCAGCATCCCCACCCTACCCACCCTGAACTAGGAATGGGAATCCAGTCAAAGAGATGCTATGGGTCTAGCCGATCATCCCTTTGGAGGTCAGGAAGGAATTTGTTCTCCCATGGGCCAATTGGCAGAGGACTAGGGAGTTTTTCATATCCCTCACAACACCTTCAAGGCACAGTGCGTTAAACAGGGACATGTTTAGTGCCTAACACATGCACTTGGGTTGAGTTGTTAATTTTTCACAACTTGCAGTGGCCCATAAAACAATAAAATGAACAGTTCCCAGAGATAAAAGACCTTGGATTTTGGTGATGGGCCTTGGGCTCATGAGATAGGGTGAGACTGGGTGGCCTGCTATTGGAGAGTGTAGGTGATGGGCAGGTAGCACAACTCTTCCTCCATCCCCACCCACCCCATGTTAAAGTTTAACAAAAGTTGCAGCCTGACACTTAATTCCATACATATGCTTGTCCTTATTTTGCCACTGTTTCTATGTCAGGTACACCACGAACTGTCAAGCCTCATCTTTTAACCCTGCAAGAAATTTTTTTAACTTTCTCGTATCTCTACAAGTCTTGATCTTTTTCCAGTCAGTTCGGTAGGGAAGAAGAAGGTGAGAGAGAAAGCAAAGATATATCCTTGATGTTATTCAGGTTGGCAGCAACTGAGATTATGCTATTCTTCTGGAGGCACTCTTTTGATGTGCAATACCTTGCCCCAAAGACACTGGGCAACATAGCTGCAGAGCTGGTAATATGGTCCTCAGGTTTTGTCAATGAAGCAAAAATCTGGAAGAATGAGACCAGAATAGTATCTATGAACCTAATATCTCACTACAGATTCTCCAGGTTTTTTGAGATTATAATTGAGTTTTGTCTCAGAACAGAAGCCAATTATAATGAGGTTAGGGAATGTAAAGTATCCAAACACATATGTAGCCTACGTATATTAGCTGTGGCTCAGTTAAAACACTGCATGAAATGAGAAGGTCTTCAATAGTGGAAGAGAAAATGACATCAGAGGACCTGACTGTCATTTACTCTATGCCCCTTTACTCTGTTGTTATATGGAACTATAAATTACTGCCACCTTAAGGCCCTTTTACACTATCAATGTGGTCTGAAGCGTAAATGATAATCAGGTTCAGGGAGTTTTTACAGAAATAATCAGAGAGTCTTAAGGGACAATAGTGCCCTTCTGCAATACATTACTAATATTTGACGTCTGGAGACAAACCTATTTCATATAAAGCACATTCTGGAACATTTTAATGACAGAACCACACGGGGTTCAGTTTGTGCCCTTTACTCAATCAAAACTTAAGTGCAAAACATAGTTATTGCAAACTTACGGCTGCACAGTTAAAAATGACAAAATGTGAAAATGCAAAACTTAAGATTCCAAGACCTAACTCGGATAAATGGCACATCATGTATGTTATGTAGCGATGGGACAGACCCACAAAATTTAGAACCTGATTTGGATGTGAATCTGAACTTCCCTAAAATTCAGAGTAAGTGTCTGGATTCAGTGTTCCAGTTCTAGTCCATATTTATCTTATGGTATGCCATTAACATCATAAACAGTGTGAGGAATAGAGGCAGAATATGGCTCTATATTAGTGAGTAATAACTCACTCCATGATGAGAGGTTCTATTGAAAGCAAGGAGACTGCACACAGTGTAAGGTATTACTCAATGTGAGGAAAGTTTGGAAGAACCTGGTCCAGAGTAAGGAGTGCAGTTTATTGGGGGGAAGGGGAAGGGAAGTAATACACAATGTGGCCGAGTTAACATTGATATTGGAACCTTCACGTTGGTATCCTTGGCTGTTTGTGGTTTACATTGCATTAAATTATTGTTTAATTATTTATCATTTCCGAAGAGCATATAACTTTCTGTTACAGCTTATTAAAACAGTAATATGCAAAGATTTCACATCAGATGGTTTAGGATTCTTCAAGCTAGCAATTTAGCTCAGATTGCACTGGGATTGCTGTCTTCTATTAAACATGAAGCCATTGTCCCTGACATGAAATGAGAAACACATACCGGAACCGACCACAGACTCAACCATCCTCCCATCATCATTTTGAGTCATTACACTCCAGCAGCAACTCTGCCCACAGCATCACCCCCTCACCTCACATAAAAGAGATTTCGCTAACCCAGCAGACTAAAGCAGATAGTCAATTCCACCTCAGTGGAAGGGACAGTCACCAGAACGTGTTGGGGAAGTTAAAGATGGTAGTCATGTCCCCAGCTTCACCAAAAAACGTGCAAAAAGTAAATTGACTGGGCTATTGTCAGTAACTATGTCTTGTATGCATGTCAGGGTAGCTGATGTAGCCCGATGACCAGACCTCGTTGTACAGGAAAGAAACAATGTCTTCATATCTGTTCACCCTCCTTCTGCCAACTTACTAAGGAAGTTTAATACAAAAATCTTTGCCTGGTTTTCATTTTAGTTTTGCAGTTCACCTTAAGGGTGTTTAAATACATCATGCACAAAAATAAAAAACCAATTGTAACCCATTAATTCTGCCTTTTAATTTCTTGTTTTCCTAGACCCTTCTTATTTTACTTTTGTTTAATTTTACACTGAACCTAACCACACAGTCCTTGCTCAGGCAAAACTTCCATTGTTTTCAGAGGAAGTTTTGCTTGAGGAGTGACTGCATGATTGGATCTCTTATGTGACCTAAATGTTTCCCAGCATTGTTCTTGGGACAGGTTTTCCCATTGCTCATAAATGAGATTTTATTTAATAAAGAAATAAACAAATGTGGAAACATTTTTAGGTTTTGAATTTCAAAGACAGAAGTCATCATTCTTTTAGGCAGGTGTGCCTTTCTTGGCAGCTGCTAAAGATTAACAAATTACAAGTTCAGGTGTTTTTTTTTTTTAAATATGGCTAAAGAATAAAATCTTTAGTCTGGCAATTTGAAGTCAAACTGCCACAATGAGCACCTGTTGAGAAAGCCCATTATTAGAAGCTGGGGGTTCTGGGTGAAAAGATCATTGTGAATTAATTTTGATTGCTTCACAAAACTCTGCATAACAAATGGTCTCTGATGGGGGTATCAAGGGACTTCCATTTGAAGGGGGGGGGAGATTTTGTTTCTAGGAAGGTAATATAATCTCTGCAGTGACATTAAAACACATCAGTGGCTGCACTTGCCTGAGTCCCTCTCCTGAAACAGATTGTATGCGCTTAGGTTACCAGGTATTATGCTTTGGGAGGGGAAAGAGAAACAACTGATATCAAAATCTTTTCTAAAGGATTAGCTAAAAAGCATATGGTCAGAGATCCATGACTCCTGGATTGTTAAAGCAGTTATCTACTTATTTGTTTCATCCACAGGTATATTTCTCTATGTGCTGGACTGTTACATTAATTGCTAAAGTGAAGGGGAAAAAAATTAAACCATAAATTAACAAAATAATGCAGCAAGTAAATATTTTTGCTAGAAAGTAACATTCTAATAGGAATATTAGCAATGGTACAAAAAGAATGGATATCTAGAAAATATTCACCTCTACTGGGGTAGAGGCTACTGAATATTAAGCAGCGATTTTCTCTCTCTCTGAAAAGAGTCTCCGTCTGAATTATGCAAAAATGCTACCTGTCATTTCCTGATTAAATTTAAAACCATGCTTCCCATTTGTGTGTGCGAATGAAAAGAGTAATATTCTATCAACTACTTTGTATGATCACTTTACTTAAGAATTTCCTGCAAAATGATCTCCAAAACAATCTCATTCTTTTTAGAACAAAAAGAATCACCAGCAAGCTCTATGCTCTTAGCTAATAATCATGATTTGATCAACTTTATGCTTCAGTTGTCAACACTTGATCATTAATACTACACAAGTTACAAGGTTCACTAATTCTCTTGCCAAAAGGAAGCAAAGCTGACTTCCAAAATGGAAAAGTTATTTACATATAAAGATGGAAAAAATGCCTCAGATGTGTCATATCCTGCCTTCATTTTATATAAGTGATTCTACTTTTAAAGCTGGATCATACTTTAGGTCCTGTCTACACTGGGGATTTCAACTGCATCTATGCAAGACCTTTGATGGGTTTGGATTCCATATTGCTACAATGGGCCTGCATCATACTCACTGAAGCCAGATAGTGCCACTATCGTAAGAGCAGGATTGGGCCCAGTATTTCTGTTCACTAAACGTATCACTTAATTAATCCTAACCATGGGTCAGATCCTGCATTTCACTCACTCCTGATATCAGTGGGGAATTTTGCATGAGTGAGAACCATGGTTTTGAACTGAATAGCAAAGGTCTCATCCTCCAAGCTATTAAGACACCTCTCTGTTGCTTTGCTAAGGCAGAGGAGCACAAAAGCCTGGACACTTGAACAGAGAAACCCTGAGGCTGCTCTAATGAATGCCAGAGGCCAGCCCAGCAGCAGGAAAGCCCTAATATAGGAAGACAGAAAAGTGGCTTAACGCCACTATTGCAGTCCTCAACCCTTCCTGAGCTGCGCCAAAGCAGGGAGAAAGGTGGAAATCTAATTCAAGACCAATAGGGAAGGGATGAACAGAAGGATCTGCACAATGGAGTTTTCCCTGGCCTGATCCTTTCCTTGCCCCATCCAGCTTTCCTCTCGATGCTGATGCAGAGGGAGCCTTATAGAGATGGACCCCATGCCATGCAGGGGCATATATACCCAACCCCTTATGCAGCAGAACAGCATCCATCCTGCTGTTTATGGAGTCTCCACCTCTACAAATGTGGGAAATGGGTATGCCAGACTCTGCTTCTGTAAACACTAGAAGTAAAGAAAAACAGAAAAATCTATAACAAAAACATGATTTTTCTCTCGCCTCATTTGAACGCTTGTTTTTGTTTTAAGTTATGCAAATAATAAAGTAAGACAAGTGCCAACATACAGATGTTGGGAAAATGCCTGGCCCCTGGCAATATATAGGGACTAGGGATGCATTATCAGTGAAAACTACTGGAGAAACTTTGCAAGGAACAGACTCCAAATTTGGGAAGGTTACAAGGTTCATATGACTCAATAACATTAACTCAAATATATAACTCAAGGGTATGCACTAGACACACAAAGTGACATAAAGGGCCAAAGTCTGCTTTGCACCCCTGTATTGAGGTCAATGTTGCTGCATAGCGTTAGCCAGAGCACAATTCTCCACAGCGTGACGATTTTAACATTCATCAAATGTTGAAGTCTATCAAATGTCTTTTTTTAAGTAGCATATATATTTATTCCCTCGCTTTTCAAAGTCTCTTCATCAACATCTAATGAAAGCCACAGAGCAATGAAAACAAGTGACCAGGAAAATAGTCCAAACAACTTGTTTTAATTAAAAAAAAAAAAAAAAAAAGAACCCTACTCCCAATAAATGCCCCTCCAATTTTATTACAAAATTATTTTAAAAAGCAGAGCGTTTAAGGCTCTATTAGAAAAATAAGAACAGTGGGAAATATGTAAACACGTCCCTCTATTTCTTTTTCACATGGCTACAAAATAAACTACAAATCTCCAATGTTGAAAAGTTCTTCCTTAAGTTAATAAAATCTGTCAGCTTCCATAATGGTTGATTGGAAGAAAGTCCACAGGTGCAGTATTCTGTTGTTCACATCTTGGGAAGTCAAGGCTTATAATAAAAAGCCCCCTGTGTTATGGTCCTCCTTCCCCATCAATTCACATCAAGTATTATTAGAATCATCTGCCACCGCAGAGCTGCTTCCTCTGTGCTCAAACTGCAGAAGCAACAGTGACATTTTGCTGCTCTTCAGGTGCTGCTGTGTGTGGTCATGAACACACAAGTGTGGCCTGCTATTGTTCTCCAGTAGCACTTTGATCTCAAGCACAAAAAGCTGCATAGCTGGATGCCCTATTCATTTTTATGCTGGGTTGATCTGAGTAAGAGAAAGAAGAGGTGACAAGAGATGGGCAATCCATAATATTTATTTCAACAACTGCTTCAAATCTTTGTGAACATCATAAGAACATGGCTCATTAAACTACAACAGCCTTGAAATTGTGTTATAAAACCGCAAAACAAAAAAATCAATACATCTGCTAGAAAGGAGGTAATGAAATATATCGAGTTGGCTGAAAAGTGGTGTGTATGAATCATAATATTATTACGTACACATCACTTCTATTTCCAATACTTAAAGTTAACAAACTAGGGAGTGCTTTCTTCTCCATCACTTAAACAGGTGCTACAAGGGAAGGTTTATCAAAGTTATTTTCCAAAGCCATTCCTTCTGCTATAAACAACATTGGGGAGGGAGCGGGCTTAGTAAAGGGAGATCAATTCAACACATATTTGCTATCTGAGCTTCAGCTGTTGTCGTATTACTTCACAGTCTAATCAATACTCTGCTCCATAAGGGCAACAGAAAAAGCTACAACATCACCCTGATGAGTCACTGTAGGTTTATTACTGGACTAAAAGCATGTAGTGTTTCTAATCTTAATAAAGATTATTTTTGGTAGCAGCATCTTGGCCACTATTAAATTCTGTAACCCTCCTTCTAACATCTTGTGTGACGACTTCAATTGTTTTCCATTTGCTTTTCAACTGTGTTGTATGAACGCTTCTAAAAACAACCCCCCAAATAATCACCCAGGAAATTATTCAGAATTATTTTTCATTGACTTGAAATTGAAGTTATCACTCTCCCGATGAATTCAAACAAAGATGATGTTTTTATGTTTTAACACAGAGAGAAGTAGGGATATTGCTATAAAACCCAATCACTGGGAGGCTTGGGGATGGAGGTAGAGGAGGGGATTCTGATGATTAAATCATCCAGATTCCCAGATGGAAATGTTGCTTTATCGCCCATGCATTATACTGTATAATCTCAGGTTTCAGAGTAGCAGCCATGTTAGTCTGTATCCACAAAAAGAAGACCAACAAATTTATTTGAGCATAAGCTTTCGTAAGCATAAGCTTTCCACTGCATGCATCCGATGAAGTGAGCTGTAGCTCACGAAAGCTTATGCTCAAATAAATGTGTTAGTCTCTAAGGTGCCACAAGTACTCCTTTTACTGTATAATCTGTAATGCTTAAAAAAAACACCAAAGCAATGCAGCTGTGAGATGCGTCTTTCTTGGTCTTTGTCTCACATCCTGGGGCTTCTTCAGATGTTCTCTCTTCCTGGGGCTACATTGCCATTCCGTGTTAAAGCTACTGATGCATCTGCCGCTTGAGAACTGAATGGTGCACACACATCTTCTGTGTCCGATAATAATCACATGCAGAGGTTATTGGCAGATTATACAAAGGAAAACCAGGTAATGTATTGTGGAGCAGAGTAACAATTTGCCTTTATTAAGCACCTTTGACAGCTTCACCTTCACTCCACCCACTAATCCAGTGGTTCTCAATCAGGGGTACATGTACCCCTGGGGGTATGTAGAGGTCTTCCGGGGGTACATCAGCTCATCTAGATATTTGCCTAGTTTTACAACAGGCTACATAAAAAGCACTAGCAAAGTCAGTACAAACTAAAGTTTCATACAGATTGTCTATACTGCTCTATATACACTATAAACTGAAATGAGAATACAATATTTATATTCCAATTGATTTATAATTATATGGTAAAAATGAAAAAGTCAGCAATTTTTCAGTAATAATGTGCTGTGACACTTTTCTATTTTTGTGTCTGATTGTGCAAGCAAGTAGTTTAAGTGAAGTGAAACTTGGGGTACGCAAGACAAATCAGCCTCCTGAAAGGGGTACAGTACTCTGGAAAGGTTGACAACCACTGCACTAATACATCTTCTCCGGGACTTATTCTAACATTCCAGATGGCTACGCAGCTCACACAGCTAACTCGCCCCCCCTCCCCCCCCGGCTCCAAACAACCTGCCAGTGTACTGATTTCTATTTCCTCTAACTATGGAATTTACCCGTAAAGATATACTGGCTTCTGGTAAAAGGGAGAAAATATTCAGTCTCTGACTAGTGATATGTTTATAGTTCACTACCTCACAACCCAAGAGGACTAGAAATAGGAGATTTATACCTCTGATCCTTTGCACTTAATTCAAGCCCTGGTGGTACCATGACATCATTATTTACAGAAAATATATTTTAGGTTGATTGTAGAGATTTCTGAACCATGTTAGTAATAAAGTTCCTCTTTCTCAAAGTTCTGTACAGTTGGATTTAAGCTACCAAGACCCTTGGCTATTACATAAAAATACATACTTTAATCCTCTCTAAAACATTTGTAGAATAGTTTGCTATCGCCTTTACGGCAAGTACAGGTCACGTAATGGTGAAGGGTGGTATGAAGACTGTTTTGATTCACAGATGCATTATCACAACCAAAGACTCATACTGGTAAAAGAAATTATAAAAAACTGTGTCTCTGATGATCTTAAAGTACTTTGCATGAACATAACAGGGCGAAGTCAACAATATAAGGGTCTCCCTCTGGACCCGTGCAGTGTCCATGGTTCCCGTCATGGCAAGTAATATATGCCTAGATAAAGCCCCTTGCTGGAGCACCATCGCTACTAGGGATGATCTCCTGCTGGGACAACATCACCTCTGTGTATGTGTGCATGTGTGTGTGGAGGGAAGACTCAAGGAAACTTCACACTAGCAAATCACCACCCACAGCGGTAGAGAAGGGCATAAGGAAGCCTCCCTTATGGGTGACATTATCTATACAGCTGGGAGAAAATGCTCAGAAGCACCCACACTTAGAGGCAGCATCTGTCACAAAGGCCCCCAAATCCCCTCATGTTCTATGGAGGGGGTGGGAAGAAAACAGCCAGTTACACACTGACTAAGGACCCGCATTGCGCACTCAAAGAGGCCTCCCTCCTACATGAGGCTCAGCAACTCAATCCTCCTCCTAGCATGTGGAATGAGGAACTGCCTATGGGCCTGTTCAGATGAGACAGTACAGGGCCACCTGCTGGCACAGTTTGTAAGGGACAAACAGCTACCACTTAACCTCCCAAAACCCACCCACCCCGGAGCAGAATCCAATAGCTGTTTAAAAGTGCAGAGCAATATCCACAAAAGTGTTCTGGACAGGAAGCAAAGAACACTGTATCCAAATACAATTGAGCGGGGGGGTTTAAAGTGGCATTCAGATTTGCTAGAAAACCAGGATTAACTGCTTTAACACACACACGATGGGGCCCTGAATCTCAGCTACAGCTAAACTGAATTTGGACTAGGCACTGAGGGGAACAGACTGGGCTTTATGCCGTCTTTGTACCTCTCTGATTCTGTAGACCACCAGAGTGGCGCGGATACAAGCTAGAGTAGTTCTATATGCTTCTCTAACAGCTGTCACAGCAGCCTAATGTACTCCCGTCACATCCCTCCTGTTACACTCCTTCCACCCAGCTGTACCCTTGGCATGCCCTATGCTGGGGACTGCAAGGAGGAAAGCGGGCAGCCATTCTGCTGTCCTATGCCACCCAAGACACCCCTATGCTGGGGGCCTGTTCCACCTGCAATGTGGCCTTTTTATGCTGGAGGTTCATGGCAGACCCCAGATTCAGGACCAGGATCTTTAATGACCTAAACTGGTCAGAGCTTCATTTTTTACATCTCATCTGAAAGACAGCACCTCCAGCAGCCACTATCGCCACCATGCTGGAGCATTGGTTCAGCAGAGACTTAAGGGAAAGGTCAGCTTCTGAATCACCAGCATGGCTATTTGCAGCATACAGATATGCTTTGGAGGTCTCTGATACATGTACTGACCCCCTTCCAGCCCTACTTAGCTTTTACTATGTAATGATATAGAAAGTAGATGCTACAGCTGCAGGCTATTGATATTTAATCTTTAATTTATTGTTACTTTATTGTTTCCTATAAATTCTCATGTCTTTCACATGCTAAGACCTCTGTCATTAATTGTTAGCCTTGCATAGAGCAATAACTCCACTCCAGACAAAGAAAACCCACACCTAGTCACCGAGAGAGAGAGAGAGACATCACATCACCATAGGATTCCCTTCTCATACCAAGCCTTTTACAGTTAATAATTATACAACAACTTTGTCTGTTTAAGTTCAAATACCCTCCCCCACTGAAGACCACCATGTCAACATACAACAGCCTTCACTGGAACATTAAGGGCCAAGAGTCCATTACACAGAGCTTCCTATGGTTACATTATCTGACTCTGCTTGAATAAATCATGACTCTCAAAATCAGCTGCATCTCACCCACCCCTGCAAACCCTAGCCCTACAGCAAGTTGAATCAGTCTACTAGTATTTACTAATAATTTTTAATAATCAGAGTCACAGGACTGAGCTGTACCTAAGCTATCCACTGCTATGGAATTTGGGGATGACATTTTCAAAGCTGCCTGATATTCAGTGTCTCATTTGTGGGTGACTAATAGGAAATATTCTTAAAGGGGCCTGAATTTTACACAGCAAGCGTTCAGTGCTTTCTAAAATTAAGGCCCCTTTCTGGTTTCCCAAGATGAGCACCCAAAAACAGAAACGCTAAAAATCACTAGTCACTCTTGAAAATTTAGGCCAAGGCTTTTTGTTGCCCAGGTTCTTAGTTTTGTTTTATTCTTGTTGTTATTGTTCTCAACATCTGATTTTTCAGATATGAAAAAAGCACTTTGAAATAAGTACCTCATAAAACCAGGACTTTATGCTTTTAGCTGACGATTACTTCAGACTCCTGATGAAATTAAACCCATTCAGCTTTGTTTCTCTTTGTTTCAGGAGGGCAGAGGGGAGAAGAAAAAGCAACAGCAAATACCTACAATCAGGCAGAATGCATGGACTCATATGGGAAGTGGCCGGTGTTTGACTGGCTAGTTACACCAAAAGAAAAGGAGGACTTGTGGCACCTTAGAGAAGAACAAATTTATTTGAGTATAAGGTTTCGTGAGCTACAGCTCACTTCATCACAAAAGCTTATGCTCAAATAAATTTGTTCTTCTCTAAGGTGCCACAAGTCCTCCTTTTCTTTTTTTGGTACAGATTAACACCGCTGCTACTCTGAAACCTGTCATAGCTACACAAAGTTATCCTTTCAAACCAGGCAAGGCTGGCACTGCCTTGTGCTAAGTGATAAGGATGGGCAATGAGTTCAGTAAAACTGAGAGAAAAGCCCCGACCCTAACAAAGCATTTTAATGGTTCTGAAATACTAAGCATTCATTTTCCCCACTGCTAGTTTCCAACACTGAGAAGGGAATAGGCATAACCTTGGCTGCATACCTACAATGCACCAGCCAACACAGCTTCACCAATGCAGTGGTATCATAATTTGCTGCTGGTATAATAGTAGTAATAGTAACAGTAATAATAGTGCTCTTATATAGCATTTTTAATCAATAAATCTCAAAACAAGGTCAGTATCATTATCCCCATTGTATAGATGGAGAAACTGAGGCCCAGAGTGGGAAATGATTTGCCCAAAGTCTCCCAGGAGGCCAGTGACGGAGCCGGGAATAGAACCCAGTTCACCTGACTGCAACTCCAGTGCACCATCTACTACAAAACAGTGCCTCCAGTAAATTACTACTTCTGTTATTCCCCCTGCCCCAGAACAAGCAGGGGAGGAATTGTGACCACAGTTCTAGTTCTACGTTGTCTTACTATACATTCTAACCCAGACTTTTTGATAATCCAAATATTTTGCCTCCCAATTAGATATTAAAATTCCATCTGCTTAGTTTTATTGTTACATTCACCAAATAATAAATCTGTGGGGAATAAAGTGAAACCATACAAAAAAAAATCACCTGTAGTCCAGACTAAAACTCATTTGTGATAAACATCACCTAAACTGACAATGAACTATATTCCTGTTCTTGTTAAGGCACAGAGTGCAATAAATATTGCCCGTGTTGGGTCTGAGCAAGTGGTATTTGTATTATCCACAAGGAGAATGTTGTATCAGATTGTGGTTACATCCAATATCTCAATGAAAGGTACAGTAATCTCTCGAGATGCTTCACAGAAATAGATGGTAAAACTGGTTCTCACAAATACAACAACAAATTTAAATGCACATAAAACTACTTTGGCTTTTAAACAGCATTCATCATAGTTACTTTCCCTGATAACTTACAAACATGAGGAGCTCGCAGGCAGAATGCTGCCAGTTGTTCACGCGAGAGTGAGATTTTAGGAGGGTTGTTTTTAGGCACTGCTATAACACATTTAGATTCCAATATACAGTAGCTGCTTACTGTACAAACACACAGTAAGAGAGCCCCTTCCCTGAAGAGCTTCCAATTTCAATACACAAGACAGACAAAGAGCGGGAGCTGAGAAAGTATCATTAGCCCCATTTCATAGTGGTACAGAGATATTGAGTGACTTGGCCAAGGTCACATATGGGCAAAGCTAGGAATTCAACTTGGATTTCCTTAGTCACAGGGTATGTCTACACTACAGAAAAAGTCTGCTCTTAACTCGTGAGAGCTAACCTGTATTAGCTAACATGGACTGAAATAGCAGTAAAGACACAGTGATCAATGATCATACAGCATTTAAAATGTTTGCAAGAGCTCTGCTTTATTCTGTGTCCTGTTCTAACTGCCAATGCCAGCGCATAACAACAACATGAGCTTCACAGCCTCACCCAGACGGTCTGGGAAACTCAGCCGTTAAAGGCACTAATACCACTTCTTCCCTCGCAAGGAAAAAAAAAAACAAAAAACAAAAACTAAGAACAACAAGAGCTTCACGCATACCTCCCAACATTTTAAGTAGCTAAAGCAGCCTAGGTCCTGGCCCACCTGTGGGAGCGAGGCCAGGGGAAGGGGGAGAAAGGGAGCTGCAGAACAAGCCTTCCCCCACTAGCAGCTCCTACATCTCCTGTCCTGCAGGGCTGGCTGGGCTCAGTTCCTGCTCCAGGTGTTGCAACCTGGTACACAGGGTCCATGTGTCACAGTGCCACTAAAGTTTGGCCCAGTCCCCCTGACTAGGGCAGCTGAGCCAACTGAGTAGCATTGTAACCTGGTACGTGGGGTCACAACATCACTCAAAATTTGGCCCAGCTGTCCCCCCATCAAGGGGTCAGGCCACACCTGAGCAGCAGGTTGCAAGGCCCAGAGTGAGGAGCTGAGCCCCACCAGCCAGCCTTGCAGGACAGCAGGTTTTGTGGGTCAGCAAAACCCAGTGCTGTTCACTGCAACCTGCCCAGGCTTTCTGTTTGGGAAGCTCAGTCTTTAAGGCACAGACTCTACTGGGTATGTCTATACAGCAATCATGGATGGCAGAAAGCCTGGGCAATTACTCACGTGGCTAGCCTGCACGGAAGCCACTACTGTAGCATGTGAGCTAGCGAGATTAAAACTAGTACAGGTGTGTCTACATGAGCTGCAATTATACCCTATGATTGCAGTGTAGACACGCCCAATACCATAATGGTCACTTGCTTTTAATTTCGCTTAGCAGCTTGATTACAACCCGCAAGGCTATGTCTCCACTACAGCTGGGGGAGATCCTCCCAGCTTGGGTAGTCAGACTCACACTAGCTCAGATAGCGTGGACACTGTGGCTCGGGTGAAAGTTCAGGTTCTCAAGCCCACCCAACTGCCTGGGTCTGAGCTCAGGTGGCTAGCTTGAGCCTCTGCCCATGTCACAACATCAGTGCTGCTATTTTTAGCATGTTAGCCCAAGCACTGGCTAGTGCTGTAATGTCTACACTAGCAGCAAAGAGTCCTGTGGCACCTTATAGACTAACAGACATATTGGAGCACAAGCTTTTGTGGGTGAATACCCACTTCTTCAGATGCATGGAGTGGAAATTTCCAGAGGCAGGTATAAATATGCAAGCAAGAATCAGGCTAGGGATAATGAGGTCTACACTGACAATGTCTACACTGACATACTAGTGTGCTAGCTCAACCTGAGCTACCCTGGGTCTGTCCATCTGGGCTGGGAAGCATGTCCTAGCTGCAGCTTAAGGGAGCCTGGGGCTGAATTCAAGCTGCTAACCCAAATTAAAACCAAAGTATCTTAGCTAACCCAAATTAAGAGTACACCTTTTATGTTTTCAGTACAGTGTAGACATACCAAAAGTCTAGTGCCTTACCACAAGACCAACCTGTCTTTAGACATATTCATGCAAACTTTCAGGGTTCCAAAGCACAGTTATGCACAATTAACATGTTAATAAACTCAATTCAAACATGTTGTATGCATTTACAATCAAAAATATATATATACACCAAACCAACAGGGCAACATAACAGTGTTAAAGAAAAAAAATATCTAAATAGCACCAACAGAAACTCTATTTAAGATTAAATTATTTGAATATCTGCTGCTATCTCTCTTCATCTGCACTGTTTTAAGAGCTTTTACAAAACCTGGACACTTTTCCCCCAACCCATTTTACCTTTTTTTCCATTTGACAAATACCGATTTCCTCCATGTTTAAATGCATTGTAATCCACTCCAACTGTTTTGTTTGCTTTCTTGTTTGTGCTTTACTGTTGATGTCAACATGCATATGCATAGTTCTGGGAATAGAGGATTGGTTAATTAACTGCTTTTGCAAAGCCAACAGAGAGAACACAAGAGCACAACCCATTGTTTTGTATGGGTTGCACCCTAGAAAGGCTGCTTGCAAGTATCTCACACAGCAGTGGGCTGAAAAAAAAACTAATAGATACTTGGGAGCCAATTGAAGCTAAACTGATTTAAGCAAGGGTTAAACCAGTTTCACTGCATCTACATTATGGGTTTGCCATGGTATAAATGGATTGACTTCAAATTGATTTAGGTAAACCAATACAATTTTTCTAGTATTGACAAGCCATAGCACAAGGAGGTAAGCTGTGCTTGTGTTATCTCCTTGTCATTAGTTACACACCGGTGAATCCTAGTTTAGCAGTATTGTATTATGTGTGTCAGTGTCTTGTCAGCATGCAGTAAAAAGAAAACCCAAGAGTATATATGACAGGTTTCAGAGTAGCAGCCGTGTTAGTCTGTATTCGCAAAAAGAAAAGGAGTACTTGTGGCACCTTAGAGACTAACAAATTTATTAGAGCATAAGCTTTCGTGAGCTACAGCTCACTTCATCGGATGCATTTGGTGGAAAAAAACCCAAGTATATACCAACAGTATATAGTTTGCAGTGGCTTTTCCTGGAGAAATCAGGATCAGGTGAGATCTTTGCAGTCTTTCATCTACTGCATTCATTCTAGAACCAGGCCCACAGAGACAGTTGCAGTAGTTAGCTGTGCTTAAAAAGTCACAAAACTCCCACGTATATACTCTTAAAAAATGCTTAAACTTTGTTTATTATCCATAGAAAATGGATTCCAAAAAGTAAAAAGAAAAAGGAGTACTTGTGGCACCTTAGAGACTAACAAATTTATTTGAGCATAAGCTTTCGTGAGCTACAGCTCACTTCATCGGATGCATCCGATAAAGTGAGCTGTAGCTCACGAAAGCTTATGCTCAAATAAATTTGTTAGTCTCTAAGGTGCCACAAGTACTCCTTTTTCTTTTTGTGAATACAGACTAACACGGCTGCTACTCTGAAACCTGTCCAAAAAGTAAGCAATCTAACTAGAAGCCTAACCAGCTCAGAAGACAGCACAATTCTCATTAGCAGCTCTCTCTCATGGCTCTTCAAATAGAATGCTGTATCCAGATTAGTCAACTAAACAAAGCTGAAGACTACTTGCAAAAATATATCACTTTTTTACCTCTTTTAGGCTCTTCTAGCTAACAGGAAGACATCAGCTCACATGAACTCTAGGTTGGGGTATGTTAGGGTATACGTGTGCAAATTCCTTCTACTGGAGTGGACTGGTATTGAACTCTTTTTCAGTTGGTGCTCCAGCCCCCTACCTTTGTCCCTCTGCTGTCTGAGTGCATGTGAGAACCCTGCAGCCTACACAGACACTGGGTGGCAGAGCCATTGCATCAACTTTGTGCACACAATTATACACATTCTATTCATTCTATTTTTGGGGGGGGGGGGGAGGGTTGCCCAAGTACCTTTTCTTTCTCTATTTTAAAATATTCTTCTAGTTGTATCATTCTATCCTAACACATTTTGTTCACATCTTTGATATTGTTTCCAGTCAAAGTGTTAGTTTTCCCCTCATCCCATCAACCTCCATAAGGGGTATGTCAAGGGGCACTTCACTGCCTCACAACAGGGAATCAGACACAGCTGGTGTAACTAATATGGCTAATGAGGACATGCTATGCTACAGCAAACGTCTTAAGGTACAACTCAGCACCACCAAGGACACCACAAGTCAGAGGGAAGCACTGAAGGTGCTTCCGCTGCCAGGCCCCATAGGCACTAGGATCTGGTAGGTCCCTGAGAAACACTAAAGTGAAAGGATAGTTTACTAGGGCTGACAGAAAAGGCAAGGATGCAAATACCCCAGGTACAGTGACTTAGGCAGTTCAAATACTAGGTAAAACAACAGCTCCCAGACTGGCCCTAGGGGGCAAACCCACAGAGTTACGGCTCCTCAGGCTGTCTGCAGCTCTTCCTCTAACATGCAGCTTCCATGCAGGATCAGTCCCTGGTGTAGCTCTTTGGGGACAATCCTATGTTGCTACCTGCTACTGTGACAGCATTTCCCACAACAGCAGGCTGCCCCAAATTTGGGCAACAATTGGTTTACAAGCCACCCACCACCACACACACGAGTCCCTGTTCTACCTAGCTGCCCTGTGCAAGGCTGGAAACCCCTTCTTTGGGGCCAACACCCAGTAAAAACTCAATGACCATTTCAAGGCTAATCCCCAGGATTTAAGACATTTGGGGCTGTACTAGCCTTCTCCAGGCTCCTGTCTCTCTGAGTGCCTGAGCTAGCTATTGACTCGGGAAACTTGAGAGTCCCTGGCTATTCTTCCCCTAAGGTCCTTCCCCACCCTCTGCTGCTTCTCCACAAGTTCTTTGCCAGACCTTTTCCGCACATGATTCTCCAGCTCCTGCTGTAGCCTGCTCATCAGCTCAGCTTCCTGACCTGTTCACCTGCAGCTCTCCAGGCCACCTGGCATCCCCAGGAGTCTTTTTCTGCATCAACCTTTTCCTTTCAAAGCATTTCTACCTGATCCCCGTATTAGCCAGGTAGGGCAATGTGCTCTCCCAGAGCTTCATAAATCCAGGAGGAAGAAAATAGTTGGTGTTAGAGACCCATGCCTAAGGCCCCAGCTCCCGGAGTTCTGTGATTACATCATCCTCTCAGGTTCCATTAAAGGAAGTAAGTCTCTAGCCCTCCTGAGTACAAAGAAACACCTGAAAACGAGGCGAATGTAACCAAAGCACTGGTGGGTCTGCCTGAGGCTGCAGAGAGCCAGAGATGATAGTTCTGAATGTGAGAACTGCCCTATTCCTCTCAATGGGCTGTTAGCTCCATGACCCATTGCTCAGGGGAGAGAGAGCGAGAGCAGCGACCGCACATAGCAGGGGACTCTGTGTATGGCAGCAGGAGGACTAGAGTGCAGTCCACCCACCATAGCATACACACCCCAGCTGATGTGGTAAATACTGTGGGCTCCCCTGCTACCATCTCTGCCACTCTGGGGAGAAGAAGGGGACCTCATGTGCTGCCCCTGCTTCCCTGAGAAGGGGTTCCCTGCCACTGCCACACCGAGTAGAGTCCTAGCCAACATTGCAGGGGCAGGGCTGTGGGGACAGACCATTGTGAGGGGAGACAACATGTGACGGTGGGCCTACGATCCTGGATTGCCTTAATCCAACCTCAGGACTAGGGATATTCCATGCTTTCACCTACCCTCTTCTTTTCACCCCCTCTACGCTTCCATTCATTCTCGGGGTGCCTCTTGTGATTGAAACAACAGCCCTGTGCTTTCAAAGAGCTGCAAAATGGTACTGTGAAATTGCCACAAAGGGCATGAAAGCCTGATGCATCTTGACCTTTTCCATCTCACCTTAAGAATGGGGACTTAACTACTCTAACCTTTTATTATTATTATTTTTAAAGTGCTAGTCATGGTGGGAGATCTAGTGCAGACAAAGTGCAGGAGGTAGCAATACTGCATGTAGTATAGACAAGTTCCATTGGTGATTGCAACAGTGGGACATTTTAAGAAAACAAGCTAGTACATACAAGACCAAAGTAGCCTTCATAGCCTTGTCTTCACTAGGAAAAAAAGGTTTATTTTAAACAGGTATTAGCTGTTGTAATAATTAATCTGTTAAAATCTTAGTAACATAGCCAAGGCATGTTGTAGTCTTAACACGAAGCTGGTCAAGGTAAATCATCCCCTCTAAGGGATACTCACTGTCAAAGATAGTTTTTTAACATGGCCTTTGCTTTCCTTATATTCTTTAACCAATTAGTCTAGTCCCACTGGCTCAACTTTGAAGTCTTTTTTAAAATATATGTAATCGTGGGAAAAGGACATGACAGGGAGAGAAGGTGGTGGGCAGTAGGGATCAATTTGCTACATTGTGTCACAACACTCCACTGTTTCTCTTTTGAATTTTTCTCACAGATGCCTCTCTAGTTGCAACACCTGATGCCAGACTTCTAAAGTAGCTATAGGCTTTACGCTAAACACAATTGACATGCTGCATTTTTAAGAACTTTCAAGAACAAAAATAAACCTTTATGCTTGGGTGCTGGCCTGCTCTTTAGGCCTGTTTGCATACATGGTAAGTGCACAGGATAATGTGGAGACATTTCCCATTTCAAAGTTAAACTGATACTGGAAGTTTCAGGACTAATCACTGCATTTAGGACCTATCTGTAGTAGTGCTTATGACTATGTGTGAGACTAATATGGTGGCAACATGTTTCTTGTCCCCAACTAACCTCTTATAGAATGTATTTCAACCATGTCTGGAAATTCCAGTGAGTAAGGAGAGTCTGTAATATGGTTTAGATTCGCATGACTGCAAAAGAAAAAAAACAAAAAACTTTTTGCCACTGGACAGGGAAACCATACTAGCGACAACTGTTGGAAAGCAGTTGACAACACAATTCTAAACTATGGCACTGAGAGTCCCACATTCCGACTATGCCCCCAGATTCTTCCCTGTATGCCACTGTCCTTTGGATTGGCTACACACATGCAGCTGTGGCCATACCCCATCAGCTGCCTTCTGAGCACACCTCACTTACCAGCTTCCCTCCCTCTGCTCCCACTCACTGGTGCTTTCCCACCGCTAGTGTGGGCGCTGCTACTCTACCTGCAGCCTGTGCCTCTGGCTGCTCTGAGAGGGAGAAGGGCATAGGAGGTAGAGCAAACAAAGGAAGGGGAAGAAAGGGGGGACAAAGATGGTAATGGAGGGAGAGTCGGACTGTGGAAAGAAGCTGTATTAGGGCGATGGAAACATACTGGGAGCAATCTAGGGTCACAACAGAGCAAACTTACCTTCCATATAATTGTAATCAACGTAAAGCACCCTGCTTACTGATCAGCTTGTGTTTACCTACACGTGTACGTTACCTGTAAACTAAAATGTAAAACTATATAAGTACCCAAAGTGTATGTTTAAATATGTGTGGGAAGCTTTACACAGTGTAGTAATAGCAGCTGCTATAATCCTATTCAGTTTAAGTTACTCTTTCCTTACTTTTCTTTCCATTTCTTCCTCTGCCTGTTCCCAAACATCTACTGCTTCTGAACATTTTGCCTGGAGGCAAAGAGCCACAAGTTTCACTGTATTTGAAACCTTTCATCATTCTATTTTAGACTCAGCTGCTAACTCAAATACAAATTGCTTCCGGCTTGTACAGCTACTTTACCAGCAGTTTGCAACACATTATTTCAACTCCTGTCTCTGGCCCTGTGAGAGAGGGAAAACAGATGGAGAATGATATTGGGGGCGGGGGGCTTTCAAAACCGAACACGTATGGAAGAGGGGGCAGAAAACGGGATGGCGCATGGCACCCTGCAAACAGGTGCACCTTCCATTCGACAAAACAGGACTTCACCAAGGCAGGTAGCGCAGGATTTCATCACTGGCATGGCGCTGCATTCAGTCCCCCCCCCCCATCACTGCCTTGCCCATCTGCTGGGATCCTCGAAGAGATTCCCTATGCAAGCTAACTCGTGGCCCTGTCTCTGGAGTGCCACCGTTCCCCCTGGCCGGCCACTTTCCTTTAGCTGATCCGTTGATCTGAGCTGCGCTTGGGGAGATCGCCTCCCTCCCCTCCCCATCACTGCTCCGGCAGTTTCTGCCTCAACTCCTTCCTTTGCGGCCGGGGGACACGGGGGAGGCATTGAATACAGATCTGCTCTATTCAAGTCCTTAACTTTGTTGTAAATATCACCTGCCAGTTGTAAACCCTCCCCCGCAAGCCGAGATTTGAGAAAGAATTCAGCCCCCCCCTCCCCGCCCGCCAACCAATGGAGTAGCTGTTAATGCCTGTCCAATGCATCTAGACTGGGTGCAAAGGGGAAAAGGGGAGACTTACATGAGGGCTCTGTGCAGGCATCTTGGTGGCCCTTCTCCTTACATCCCCGTCCTCTCATTGGCTCCTTTCCCCTCTGCTATTACAGAGCGTGCAATGGGATTTGCACCGGACACTCCCCAGTTTACACTTCCAGCCATGTTCCTTTGAAACACCCCCGGCATTAAGGATCGGGGTTCAGCGACCGACGAAGAAATAATTCCCAACCCGTCTCTTACCAAAAACACACATTTATTGATGGATTCCCTCCCCCGGCCCAGTAATTAACAGCCGGGCTCAGCCCGCAGCCAGAGAATTGTTCGGGCCGCGTTGATGGAAGAGCTCAGAACAAACGACGTACCCAGTTCGTACTTTCCAAACAGGTTTGGGTTCAACAACGTGCGTGCGAACAGACACCGCGTCTACACATCTGGCTGGTGTTTTTGTCTCTTCGTTTGGGGGGAGGAGGGAGGCTTTTCAAAAATGTTCCCTTCCCAGACGTTTAGATCCAAACTTTGAAACACATACACTAGCTGTCAGGATCAAAAAACTCCTGCTAATGCAATTAGGGTGGAGTACGTAGTTTTAAAATAGCTCATAAAAATTGTGATGGAAAGGGGAAAGAGGACGGGAACCTGGGCGCTAATGAGGACAATTCGGGGCGAAAGCCACACGGATTCTTGGGACAGTTGTGACTAAGGATTAATCTAATGCACACGCATTAGAAATCCTGGCCCAAGGCCCCGCACTGAGGTGGAGGCTCCCAGTGGGGACTCAGGATACGCTTTCAACTTGCCCGAGGACCGCTGGGGGGAACAGGGCTCGTTTCATTCCCGTGCCTGTCTCTCTAAGAGCTGGTGTCAACTAATGCCCGATTTAACAGTTTGCATTTAAAGAAGGCACAAAAATCTGCTCCATCCCCTTCCACTGGTCCCTGCGCAAAACTCGGAGGCAGCTGGCCCTGGGAGAGAGAAACCGGGACGATGTCGGCCTAGGGGTAGGTGGCGTGAGGCAGTAGGACAAGGGGTGTGTGTGTGTGTGTGTGTGTGTGTGTGTGCGCGCGCGCGCAAGTCGGGTCCCTGCACAAACGCCGATGTGGTGCAAAGGGCCTCTGGAAAGACCAGGCAGGTGGCACTGGGAGCTGGCAACTGGGTGCGGGGCCCCGTGGCCGGGGACACGCTGCGCTGCAGAATTGGAGCCCAGCTGTGGGGCTGCAGAGGGAGGCCAGGTGTGAATCTGAGTTGCAGGGAGCGGCAGGAGCTGTGCAACTGAAGGCAAGGGGGAGTGTGTGTGTGTGTGTGTGTGGGCGGGCGGGGTGGGGGGGGGGATAGACCTTCCAGGAAAAATGGGGCAGCGTATTTCGGACCCAGGAAGGGAAGGCTCCCGGTCTCCCGGTGCAATGCCATGCCCCGCTCTCTGGGAGGCTTGCGGCCAGTCATCAACCTCACCACCCAAAGCGACTTCAGCAGGAGACTTCCCTCCAGCCGGTGTAAAAGCAGCTCCTGCCCTGCGCTCAGTTAACACGGATACATCACGATCTCCTCCCGCTCGGGGGGCAGCCCCGTGGTGGGAGTCTCTTCCCCCAGGTCTGGGATCAGAAACACACCGCTGAATGCGTCTGGTGTGGGCAGCGACACACGCCGCCTTCAGGTGGTGTCGCCTTTCGGGCTCATTACGGAACATCTCCTCCTTCCCCTTGAGTTACAGTCAGTCACTTCGGATCGGGAGGGCGGCGGGCCTGACAGCCCTACCTCCGCAACAGCCTGCAGGAGGGAACAGAGGAAAGCCCCCCCCCCCCGCCCCATACACGCACACCTGCATCCCCTCCTTCCCCCTCAGCGGGAGGCTCGTTGCGGGGCCTGGGGAAGGGGGCGCACCCAGCCCAAAGGAAGGTCTCCGTGTCCACACCGCAGTGGCCCTTGCACCCAGCTGACACGTGCTCCAGCGTCTCCTGCAGCCTCGCGTCGTGCTAGGGCTGGTTACACCGGGGAGGGAGGAGACACAACGAAAGCGAGCCTGGCTCTGGAGATTTCGGAGCCAGCCGCGGCGTCAGCTCGCCCGCGCCCCGAGAACCGAACCCCGGGGCTTTGCTTTGGGGGCGGGAGAAATCCTATCTCGAGCCCGCCTACATGAGCAATGCCCCTGCGGGGCTCCGATCCCCAGGCCGAGGGAAAAGCCGCCCCTCCAAATGACAGACAGGAAGCGGATTTTATCGTAAAGGCTGCCCTCGTGGGAGACAAGCACTCCGGCGTGCAGCCCGCCCTGCTGAGCGCGGAGAGGGGGCGTTTACACAGGAGCCCGGAACAGAGGCACTGCCCTAGATATACAGAGAGGGGGCTGATATGAAGAGGGGGTAGCTCTTTTTAAAAAAGCCAGGCAAGAGACAGTTCACCCCCTCTCCCCCTTCCCCCCGATGCACTGGTTCTCCGGGGGGCCAGGGGCAAGCAGCGGGGACTGGCCCCTGTAGACCCGCTTTAAAAGATCCTGGGGGCGGGGGGGGGAAGAGCCCACGCCAAGCAACGCAGCTGCAAGCGTTCTCCGCCCAACCTCTCTGGGGCGGGGGGGGGGTCACATCTTCCGCCACACCTCTTGTTTCCCCAAGGGACAGCGCCCTGCACTCCCAGGGGATTTCTTTCCCCTGCACCCTGAAACTCGGAAAAGATGGATCTAATTCATCTCCTCTTTGCCCTCCAGGGGGAGGGGGGAAAGAGACAGTTGGGACATTCCCAGGCACCCCTCCCCTTTCTTAAAAAACGAACTGGGATATTTCTTGTACTTCCCTTGATCAGGCCCCGCGGGGCCAGTTGACAGCCAAGTCGTGCTGTAAAATGAAATCTTCCCTAATAACCCCACTTCCCCCTACATCGCCCCTGCTTTTCTCCCCTTGCTTCGACAGGGCTCTTGCCTACAGTGGTCCAGTTCTTTTCTGCTCCTTCCTCTGGGATCTTTAGACACAAGGCACCAAAGGCCAGCTCTAAGTGTTCATGGTGTTAAATAAACCAGCCCAATGCTAAGGGACGGGATCTGGGGCTGGGGTCCTCCCACTTCCACCTAGTGCTGAAGGCCAGAACGAATCTGAACCCGTGCCTGATAAGAAACGGATCTATTGTTAACATTCCTGGGCGGTATATCTTAGGGCAGAAATATTTAGGTCAGGAGGTAAAAAACCCCCCACCAAACTGGTTTATGGGTGAAAGAGGTAGAAGAAAAGGAGGCCCTTGTACTTCTATGTACCTAGCTACGAGCCCTCTGTACAGAGCCATGCACTTGGTGTGTAGGAATATAGGGGAAGGTCCACGGCAGAGCCAAACCTCTTCAGAAGGACAAATTAGCAGGTGGATAATCTCAGTAATTCACACCTGCTGATGCTTCTGGAAACAGGAGGGAGAAGGGTGCGCCAATGCTCTTGATTGGAGTAACTCAGTTAAGGAGAGAATTATGCCTTACATTTATAATTCCCTTCTCTTTAAAATACCACCCCCCTTTCAATATAGGCTCTGATCCTTCCTCCTCTACTGAATCACTGGGAGGTGTGCTCAGACTAATCACACATGCACAGACCCTATTTCAGTACCGCCGGAACCAGGCCGCACCAACTACAGGGGGAAAAAAAAAAATCCACCCTTAGCTAGTATTTAAAGCACAGTCCTGTATAGCTTACCTGTACAGTTACCCTGTGTTCCAGTGGTTGCTCCAGCTGCTGCCCTAGAGGGGGATCAAACATGCTAACTTCTTCACCAGTGCCCAGCTGAGCAGGAAAGGAAGTAAACCAGTATGACAAGGACCAAGCAGCTACTCTACCTCTTAGCATCCTAAACCAGCTGTTAAGCAGCCAATTAGGAGTTGAGGGTTACCTTACATCAGAACCAGAATAAAAAGGACCATATGCAGTTAGTTCCACTGTATTCCAGAAAAGCATTCCAGCTAAAAGTTTTAGAGCCTTTTCCAAACACATCCCATAACAGTTTTGTATTTAATTATTTTCTAGACCAAATGCTAAACACATTATAAACAATACCCTACTCAATACCCCCTGCTGTGGAGTTTGTGATTAATGACAAAGTTTACCACACCCTGCCAAGAGTTCATCTATACTGACTGGAAGCAGTGCATAGCTCTTCCCACAGACAAGTTTGCAAGTGTAGGGCCAAATTCTTTTCAGCAGCCACCATAGCAGAGAACTGACCTGTTTGCTATCTCACTTTTTTCTTCCCCAGGATGTCAAAGGCATTAACAGTGTCTTAATGGTTTTCCCTCTGCATGGCAGTAGGGACACCCCCACCCTTTATTATTATTATTATTTTTTAAATGGAGGACTGAGTTTCACATGGCTTGATACTGCCCCCAGTGAAAGTCACAGGTAAAGCTCCAATGAACAGGTTAGGTTCTAAGATGAACACACCCCCCACCCCGCCCATTTAAAGTTAAAAGTCTGCTAAAACTTTGTTTCTGCCACTTGGTGACACAAAAGTAAAGGTATTCTAAAAAGGTAATTCATATTTAATGTCATTAATTAAATCATTAGTCTGTTTAATTTGTCTTTGAGGCTAAAATGACTCAAAATTCTTAGATACTCACATTGATGATGCACACTACCTCTAGTGTACATTTACTTGTTAACAAATCTGCATATTCATGTACCAGATGAGTCACATATAAAACTAACAGTAAAAGACATACACTATAAACACTAATGCCTTTAGAAAAATGTATTTATGCAAAATGCATAGTCATTAAAATGAAAGAAAATTCTCTATGAAAAATAGTTACTGCACAGGAGATAATTTTCAAGTTAAGTCTCAGCATTACACTGTACATTTTCCCCTACCTCCAACTCAAGATAACAGAAGTAATTAGGCTACAAGGGCCTAAATTCTTTGTCAAAATGACATTAAAAAAAATAAAAATATTTGAATTATTGGCATGCAAAAATACACAATATACATAAAACTAGAGATTCTCATTTGTTTTAAACCAGTATAATTTAAAAAACTGCCAAAATAATTGTTTTACTTCAAATTAAAAAAGTTTAAAAAATAAATAATCAAAAAACCCGCTCAGACAAAAATTGTGGACCCCAATCTTGCGTCCCTAAACTCCCATTAAAATCAATGATAGCTGTGGGTGCATAAGGAATACTGGATCAAACCTGTAGGGAGCAGGGCCATATTGATTCCTCCTCCCTACCCCCTATAAATATATGAAGGTTTTTAGTGGACATTTTAACTCTGACAAAGCAGCATAAACATGTCTCAATCATACAGTCTCACAGAATAAAGTAAATATCAAATATAAAACATTTGAACCAAGTGAAGCCTTAAATCCAATATAAAATTTCCTTCAAAGGAAACTTACCTAGTCTCGATAAGGCCATTGTTAGCAGCATTTTTTATAAAGAGATGAAGAATGCCAAAATATCTACAATTTGATGATTGGGAGTAGTGATATCACTGAATAGTTAAAAGACAAGGTTCCCATTCTTAGTGGATATGCAAATATATACTAAACATTAATATGCAATACACATATGTATACCACACATACATATAGCTACACACACATATACATACCTGGATAGTCCTCTAATACCCAGGGGTAAGGTTAAATAATACATTCAGAGACATTACTAAATACAAATACACTTTAAAAACACAGAGACAACATTTTATCTGTTGCAAAAATGTATTTGATTACTCAAGTAAAATTACAGTATCTCTGTTGTTAGTATTAAATGTTAAAGAAACTGGACCTCTTTTCCTTTCAACTTTCCAAGAAAGTGCATGTAACAGTCCAAAGTTGTGTTTTCCCCACCCCCATATCTAATACAAAATAAACAAACACTATCCTTGTTCCCTTGGTCAAGAAGTAGGGCTTGGTCTTGCAAGGAACATATGTACATTTTAATGAAAGTGATATTTCTTATTGTATATACAGGAGCATCTACAATGTCCATGGAAGGTTGTTCAAGATGCTATACTTAGCAGCATTGTGAAAGTCCAGCACATTTTCCGTAATGAATATACCTACAAGGCAAAATGTTACGTCTCAGTTTCAACTACCAAAACAACACTTTTGTATCTTCTCTAATAATCTGCGTGCTTATTACTGTACAGAAACTTATGAACATTTAAGACGACTCAAGTAAAAAGCACAATACAAATAACAGTTCAAAATGAAAAATGTTAAATCTAAAAAAATTAAAGCAGTTTTAATTTTATAATAAAAATCAAAAACTGAGCTTGTAAAGGACCCACACTGTTCAGTCTATATTCTCAGCTTTCAGTCCTTTTCTTAATTCTGTTTGGAAAATTAAACAATGTGTTGCTGATAAAATTTCCAGCGAGATCAAAGTATACATTTATATACAGACTTTTATTAGAGATCTAATGCATCACTGAGGCGGTGCATCAATACCATAGTTCATGTTAAACTGGATATAGAAAATAAGTTAATGCCAGAAAAAGATCACCTAGCAGAACAGACTTGCAACTGCCATAAATGTTACAGCAAGTTTACAGCACTCTAGTCGATTAGTATTTAGTTCAAAATACAGGAGGAGACCAAAGTTAATGCTTGCATTTGTTTGCAAAGCAAGGTTATATCACTAATAAATAAGCTCTCTTAGAACTCTAGAAGTAGAACATGGTACAAAAGAATGTCTTTATAACTTGTAGTTTGTAGACTTGTAAAAAGCAACCCTAGGTTGCACTATTTGCAGGAATGTTATTGATAAGGTTTATTCTAATTTGTTACAATTTCTTTGTTGTCTTCCACAAAACGTGTAAAACGGAAGTTTGTCCCATTTTCATTGCTTGCCATTTTCTCCAGACCAGCTAGAGGTGCATTAGGTTCAGAATTCTGGAGCTTCTCCAGGCTTCCAGTCAACCCACTAATAGGTGAACTGCCACCATTGCCCAGGCTTCCAGGAATTGGAGGGATGCCACCATTCTGAATAACTGAGATCTCATTGGTCTTCATAGCCAAGCCATTGGAGAGTGCAGCTGCATACTGATTCCAGAAGCTGGAAGGGTCTCCATTTCCTGACCTTGCAGCCAAATCTTTCTGAAACATTTCTGGAAATTTTAAAGGATTGCCTCCTAGAAATGTCATGGGACCGTCCACGGAAAGTCGTCTGCCTCGTCTCGCAGGAGTGCTGTTCCACATGTGAGTGCCCATGTGAACCTGCAGGAAGGGAGTGGGTGGGGGAAGGAAGGCGGTTAGCAGTGGAATTCATTCTGCCTGATCAAATATACTTAACACAAAACAAAGAAGGCAGTCCAGGCATCTATTCTTATTTATGTAAAGAACACCACTGAAGGTAAAGGAAGCAATATTCCAGTTCAGATCAGTAACAACAAATGAGATTCATCTGGATCTAGCTACCAGCATTATGCAGAATGCCCAGCTTTTCCCTCCTGAACAATACATTGCTTATTACTCTTTTTCATTACATGTATTTAGTTTATACTAGCCTTATATTATTCAGTCAATTGCAGCTAGCTACTTTCAGGATTAAAATTGCTATGTCCACTTTCATTGCAATGGTAAGTATTGTATTTGACACTCTTTACCCTATAAATGTCCTTTTCAGACAGGAAGAAAGTATCCTTTACAGATTGCTCATCGGAGAGCCTTGTGTATAGACAGAATAGCCTGAAAGTAATTATTCATCTCACATTACTGGCAGAAATCTCTAGAGAAACACTCTGTCAACAGAAACATGTACACAGTAAAGTGCTCAACTAGTGTTCTAGAACTTAAGTATATTTGCTTTTTCAACACATCAGTAAGAAATGTTAGTTATATAATCAATTAAAATAATGCCTATTAGTTCAAGAATTATTAGTTAGAAAAAGTCCATTGTGCAGGATAGTTATGAAAACAGTATATTTAAGATGCAATGCTTAGTAAGTAATATACATAGTACAGTTCACGCATATCTTTAATTAAACACCCCCTAGCAACATTCGGCTATCCTGTTTCATAGGCTACATGGTGAGTTTGGTGCATTTTATCAAACCAGAAATAGCTTGCTACATTAAACTCTTCAATCCTGTTCAAAACACCAGGCACTCAGCATGAGACAATCTACTGGTGCCAAAGCTAACCATTTAAAACCATTTTTCATACCCCAGATATCTAAAAGTAGCATAGTTTACAACACTGCAGATGTGAATGGTTAAAAAAAAAAACAAAACAAAACAAAAACACCAACCAACCCCAAATCACGCAACAGCATAAGAACAGCAAGAAGGAAAGTACCTTAAGATTGCCTTTTGTCGTGAAAGCTCTTCCACATATAGTGCAGGCAAAAGGCTTTTCGCCAGTGTGTGTCCTTTCATGAATCTGCAAAGCACTAGAAGATGAAAATGTTTTCCCACATGTGTTGCAGTAGTGCTGTTTGGGAGTTCTTCGGGGTAGAGTGGGAAGCAGAACTGGTGATGTGGCAGAAGATGGCAAAGGCCCCAGAGGAACAAGACCAGGCGGTGTTTCTTTGCTATCCTGAGGAGAGCCATGCAGAAAGCCATTAACCTCAGTCTTTATGAGAGATGACAATGAATTAGCAGGTATAACTGAAGAGTTCTGATTAGGGCCAATATTGGAATTGGGCTCAAAAAGCTGGGATGGCAGATCTCGCATTTGATGTGTCAACATATGCTGCTTCAAATTACCCTTTGTGGAAAAGCCACGATTGCAAACTGTGCAAATAAATGGTCTCTCTTTGGTATGACTTCTGTAATGAATGTCCAAGGCACTCTGACAAGCAAACGTTTTGCCACAAATGTCACATGCTGTGTTTTTAAATTTACCTCTATCTCTGAACGGAAAGAGCATACTCAAAGATTCTTCTTTAATTATTTTATCTGTGTTACTAGATGTCAAGTCCAAAGCACCACCATTAGCAGGAGTTGGAGACAAACCATTGGCAAACTCACTTGGAAAAGCTCTTAGTTGTTTCTCTTCAATACCTGGTGATTTGTGGTAATCATTAGTGCTGTTGGATGGGGACAAGGCCTGCATAGAAGAGGTAGACTCTGAGACAGCAGGACTTCCAGCACTTTGACTTTCCATATCACCACCAATAGAGGATGAATCATTTGTCATAACATCCCCTTCCACGGACCCATTTTCAACTGATTTTAAACTAGCTTGAAGTTGTTCAGCAAGTCCTGCATTGATCATCTTCATTTGATTTTCTAAAGCAGCAATACTTGACATTTCCAGTGGCAGAGGGGAAGAAGATAAGCTGTCTTGGGACACATCAACAGACTTAGGGGTATCTGGCACGCTGCTATCAGGACAGTCTTCCATGTTCTCATCTGAGAAGTTGTCTAGATCATCAAAATTCTTCTCATCAAAAGATCCTGTGTCAGATTCCATTGACTCTGGATAGTTTTCTGTGATAGGCGTATTGGGAATCTGTCCTCCCATATGCATTCTGATATGCTGCTGTAGCACGACAGCATTGGTGAACTTTTTCTGACAGATTGGGCATGAATGTTGTACTCTTAGCGGGGGCATGGCACGATGAACACTGTAATGAGTCTTTAAATTTCCTTTAGTAGTGAAAGCACGACCACAAATTTTACATTTAAATGGCCTTTCACCAGTGTGTGTGCGATAATGCATTTTTAATGCACTCTGGCAACTGAGAACTCTATGGCAAATAATACACTCATTAGGATCAGTTGCCTTTTTGTCAATATTTTCTACCAGTTGCTGCAATTTTGATGTTTCTGATGCAGACGTTGAATCTAGTAGTCCTCCAAATGGAAACTTTGCCTTGAATTGGTCGGACATTAGAGGCATCAGTGGATTTGTAAAAGTGACAATGGTGTTGGAGCCGGAGTCTGCTGTCGGTGAGCTCACAGAGCTGTTAATATTAGTAAAGGAGTTTGAAGTGTGAGTGTTTTCTTCTGTTTTACCATTTGCGATAGGCAAAGCAGCGACCTCTGCCTCATCTGAATGTCCGTTTGAATTTTTTGCAGCAGGATCAGCTACTCCCAAGTCACTTTTGACAGAACATGGAGGGCTAGCTGAATGATGGCTAATGGGAATAGGTTGAGGCTCCTCAGTTTTGATAAATGGTGTCAAGCTTGGAATTGTTGGTGGGAGTGGCAGGCCAACAGAAGTAGTCAAAGTAGACAAAACTGGCTTGCTGTCCAGCCAGCTGGTTACAGGTTTCTCTGGTGGGATAGACATCCCATAAGGAATACCTGTGCTTGTAGGAATATTGTCCAAATGCTCTGGCACTGGGTATGGATTCATTTGAATATGAGGGTATTTTTCTTTATGACGCTGAAAATGGACTTTTAAGTTGCCTTTTGTGGAGAATCTGTTTCCACATATGTTGCATTTGAAGGGCCTCTCGCCAGTGTGAGAACGTAAGTGAATCTGCAAGGCACTGTCACTCCCAAAGACTTTCGCACAGAACCTGCATTTATGTTTAAAGAATGCCTCATCAGAAGTACTTTTTGCTTCAAAAGCAGTTACATTTGGTGGCTTGCTTTTTCTTTGCTGTGCCAAGGCAGTCAAGGAGTTTAAATCCTCTGCAGGTGTTCCAAGATTGGACAAGGGGTTGGAGAAAACTGAGTTATTAGGGGCGGGTTGAGGTAGAAGCGGATTAGATGCAGGACTTAATAAACTGCTTATTGCAAAAGCTGGTGAAGATGATGCTGATACTGGTGGGTTGCTGAGCTGTGAACCACCAACATTTGAAGCCACTTTTTCTGAGGACGGTGTTGTAACTGCTGCTGTCAGTATGTTAATATTTGGAGAAGAACCACTACTGGATGGAATTATAATATTGCCAGAGTTGCTCTGAGGTAGCTGTATAGGGGGTAGTTGTTTCAAACCACTGATGCTGGCAGATTGACTAGCAAGGCTTTGTGCTAATCCAGCTGCCGCAGCCAGCTGCTGGGATAAATGGGAACTTAATGTGGACAAGGGGTTGGCAGATGTTCGTAAAGTACCTTGAGAAGAGCTAGAAGATGTTGACATGTCTGTGTTTTGGGAAGCCAACAATAATATTTGGTGACGAATTTGTTCAATCAGTTGCAACTGGTGGATCTGCTGTTGCTGTAAAGCCAACAGTTGCTCCATTAGGGCAGGTACAGCAAGCTTATTATTTGACGCACCATTACATCTTGCTTCCTGTGAGAACTGTGCTACTGCCACTTTTGTACTTTGAAGATTTTCTATTATGACATTGCTATTTATCACTGAAAAGTTGCCTAATGCTGTCAGATCCCCTATTTGAGGTAGAGAGGTTGTTATAGCTGAGGTACCCATTGTGGAGCTGTTACTGCTTGTAATACTATTGTTGACGCTCTTGGAACTGCTACTGCTATTGTTAATGCTGGAAGCCTCCACATCCATGGATTCTTCCTTGTCAAGTTTGTTATGCTCTGAAAGGTCACTGCAGTCTACTTGATCTGTGTTATTAACTATGTCATTCATCTGTTCATCAGGATTATCAGAAGGGGAACGAGGAGGGAAGGTTTCACAAGGAGAAGCTGGATTTTCATTCACAATTAAAACTAATTGATTTTTAGTACAGTTCTTCTTGTGTTGCAGGAGATCTGATAATTCAAAGAACTCAGCACAGCACCTGCCACAGACATGGGCATCCTTGTTCTTAGTGGTTCGATTTGCATGACCCTTTTCTGTGTCTCCTAAAACATCAAAAGATGATGGATTAGAAACTGAGCAGAAACACAGAAATTTCTCTAGGACATTTTTATTTTAATCTACTGTTTTTAACTCTCAGACTACAACACGCAAAGATTGTATGTGAAAACAAATCAATATTAATGCTTCACAAATATTGCTCATGACTGATTTTTAAGACTTTGCACAGGTGTTGTAACAATCCCTATGATTTAGATGATCATTTCCTTCAGATAATCCATCAAAATACAAAATACTATAAACTGAAAACATTGGGCATAATGAAATTCCATAGCAAGTTATTGATTTCCAATATTTCATACTGCTTATTGTCTAGTTGTCCACTGAGCACAAATCGAGCATTTGAAGGACCCATTAGACTCTCAAGTTCCTGTCAACCTAGTTCATTTTCAACTGATTCAAAGATATCTGTGACAGTTGCCCCTGTCACTAAACTAATTTGTAGTCATTCAAGGTCCCAATCAGTTGTTGACAAGAAAAAAGTGCGTATCACTAAGCTACAGACTGACAACCCCCCCCCCACCCCAAAATATCGTTTGAGTTTCCACGTAAGACCCAAGCTAACTTCGATTGTATAGCAAAGATTAGCTTTCACCTCAAAAGTTAATTCCACTGCAACTGGAGACTTCGAGCTGAATAAAAAAGAAAAATCCTCAATAAAAGGAGAAATAATATTTCACGAATAAAGTATTTTTTTCTAAACCCATTTATTATGCTTTGTCACATGTTTGGATTTAAGACCAAAGAATGATAAATCTGCTACTCTTCATCAAAAGAACTCCTTTTGGGATAGATTCAGAACTCTGTTAATGAAACTACTCCAGATTTATGCTAGTATAATAAGGAAATACT